>NW_026263579.1:0-121811 GCF_009650485.2 Drosophila albomicans
AAGCTGGTCCAAGAAACATTGGAGGAAAATCATAAGGATTTAGGCGTGGAGAACTGGTATTGTTCTTTTGATTTTCTCGTAATGTCGCCAAAATGGTGGTCACCGAGCTTTTAACGATGCGGATTGCGCTGGTGCACGGGGGCTAGCTAGAGCATTTCTGAAGAGCATCCGGTTTTCCTCAGTGTATTAATATAGATGTTAATCTGGCCCAGAAACACATATGAAAGAAGGAAGCGTATATTTCTGCAGGATAATACTTCTTTCACACCTGTCCACCAGCGGCATACGCGCAAAAGGTGGCGTCTTCAGTGTATTGTGCGCTCCAAAATTGATCTACAACTCCACAATCTTCTATCTGTCAACGTGTGTGGACGGCAATAGCTCGAGTGAATCTACTAACTATTCGAGGGAATATGTAGAAAATCGCGGCTGTGGTATCTCCCAATCAATGTACCATGGACACGAGTGGGATTTGAATCCCTGTGTCGCGAGCTTGGTACACAATTTATTTGTCTCGGACGAGTCGACACAAGACCCACAGCATGCCAGCGTGTACCAACCACAATGGCAATCCAAGTGCACTCCAGATGGCAAACTGTTGCAAGAATTAGTAGCGAATAGCAATACCAGATGTCGCAACGGCTGAGCCCACTTACTAATCCTACAACGCACCAAAATGTACACCATTTTTTTTTCCAAGCCCAATAGATTTTATTTGTACCAATGGCATTCAATCCAGCAAACGGTCCATGTCTAGGAACGCTCCACGAACTTTCTGATCGGATCACACTCCATAACTGGTGAAGTGCCACGCTACTCGTCAAGAAGCCACCTTACGCGATGCGGTATACTCTCTCGTGGTGCCGATATGAGCATTTTCAAGGCGCACTTGGATGGATGAACTTGAACATCTATATGGAAATTCAAGAGGAGGAGGATGATTGTCAACCGCCATCAATATTTTCAGATGAACAATCAACTAAACACAAGCTGCAACAAGAGCTGCTCTAGACAAACCTTCAAATGCGACGTGAGCAACGGGCAACTTCAGCTTCCTCCTGTGCCATCATCGGAACTCTTCCGAATTAAGCGAAAGTCCGAAGAAAGTACGCCAGAACTGGTTATGCTCGAATCCAGCAGATTCACAATAGTTGGCGAATCGTCTTCAGCAAAGTGCTGGGCTCGCAGGAAACAAATGCAAATGGCAACTGCTTGATAGTTATCGGGACGGATGCTTCTACTAACACTCCCTGCCTGGAAAATACTAAAAGGGTACAAGACGCTTGCCCACAACAAAGTCGGCTTAGAGACCCTGCTGGAGGCTGGTGCCGTACTAGCCGGTACAAAGCAGAAGTGTTTGCCAGAGCCAACGACTTAGCCACATGACTTTGCACCAGAGACCATCGACCGACTGATGCGGAGTCACTTGAAACTCCGTTTCAAATGGCCTGCCGCAGATCCCTGTCACGCTGGACGAAATTAAACACCTTAATTCGAAATGTGTAATAAAGTGAAGAAAGCCCTGGCGAGGCACCTTGCTGGACAACAGGACCTATCAGAATTCTTCAGATCAAGCTTTGCTATTCTTGGTCCTCATCTTTAAACAGGCATCCTGCGTTGGAATACTTTCCGAGAGCTTGGAAGTCGTCGAGCATCATTATGATACGCAAACCAGGAAAGCCAACCATCAACATATGTGGATTTCCTTACAGGCTATCAGTCTTCTTTCCTTCTTTAGGGAAAATAATGGAGAGACTGATTTTGAACAGAATGATGAAGTGTCGAGGCTGTCACCCTGCGATTCCCAAGTTCGCAGTTTGGTTTTCGCAGAAGCATGGCACCCCAGAGCAACTCATAGAGTTGTCAACTTTGCGCTGGAGGCCTTGGAGGAGAAAGAGCACGCTGTGGCTGGCTTTCTTGGATATCGCAAGCTTTTGACAGAGTGTAGCATCCCGGACTTCTTCACAAAGCAAAGAATTGCTATACCACTCAGCTTTTTTTTGCTAATAGGGAGCTTTTTAGAAGGACGCTCATTTCATGTGGTGACCGATGAATATAAGTCGTCGACCAGTCCATAGAAGCGGGTGTTCCACAAGGTAGTGTGCTTGGCCCAACATTGTACACACTATTCTCTGCTGACATGCCAACCCGCTCGTCAATCAATCAGCACTTGCACGAAAGGATACTATGATTTGCACCTTGCTGACGATACTGCGATGCTCACCAAAACAGCTCCATAGATCTTGCAAAAATAGGTCTGCAGATATCTAGATGCATTTCAGGAATGGGCTAGGAAATTGGAACGTGTGCATCAATGCGATAAAATGCGCAAACATGACCTTCGCAAATCGAGTGCGTAATGCCCGTGTGTGACGCTTAATGGTAGAGTGTTACTCACTCAGCATCGCACAAATACCTAGGAGTCATTCTAGACAGAAGGCTCAATTTCGAAAGCCCATGTCAAGTCGATGCTGCACTCTTATAAATCCATCCTAAATCGTATGTCTGGTACTGCTCCGCTAAACAAGCTTTTCACTGAGACAACAAGTTCGAATTTTCAAGTGCATTTTAGCTCCAAGCTTGGTGCAATATGGTATGGTATCACAGCTAAAATTGCACCTCAACAAATACGAGTACTTCAAGCAAGACGCTGAGCGGATCTCAGGAGCTCCATGGTATGAGAACGGCGGACATCGAGCGCGACCTCAAAATACCAAAAATTGGCGATAGAATACGGAAATAAACACAAAAAATATACAGAGAGGCTTGGAGGTCATCTAACACGCCTGGGCTAAGCGCCTAACGCCAAGTCATCGCACTGACGGTCAGGAGAAGACTAAAAACGACATCATCCTCAAGACCTGCTGGTCGGGTCTTGACACTAATAATTAACAGCGAAATATACATACATTTCTCGTATATCTTAGGTTCAATTTATACAATCTTTTATTACTTTATATTTATTATGTGCTGCTGACATAATTAATTGTCTGTTTATTATTTCTGATTTGTTTAAGTTGCCCAGTTAGGTAACAGTGCACCTATCTTTGTTATCATTTCGTTATTATTTTAATCAAAAAAAAAAAGTCTTGTATAAGTGAATTTCTGTACTCAGTCCATGATTCTGTTATGAAGGTTCTTCATAGGACCGTACTTTAGGACAAATGATTCAAAATCGTTTGGCTCTGTTTTTGCGCTTTTATTCTGCTAACTGGAATTGTAACTAGATATTTTGTAAGGTGCATATTATAGTTATCGCATACTCATTACATGTTCTGTTCGTGGGATGGTCCCAATTGTATCGATTAAAACAGTGTCAAAAGCTGTATTTGGGGTGTTTGTTATAATCATAGGGGCTTTTGTATGTGTTGTAACTTTAGCTTTTTGGCAGTCTACACACGTTTTTAAATAACTTTTAATTGTTTGTAGCAATTTTGGCCATTAGTATGATTTCCTTATTTTTGGACAGGGTACGCGTAATCCTGTATGACCTCCTTCAATTGGATCGTTATGATATCTTAACAGGATTGCATTAATTTGACTTTTGTCATTTTTGTCTATGTGTGCCACTCTTTGTAATAGCGCTATTTTTATATCCATTAATTCTTTATTGCCCTTATTATACCCGCTACCCATAGGGTAGAAGGGTATTATAACTTTGTGCCGGCAGGAAATGTATGTAACAGGTAGAAGGAGACATCTCCGACCCTATAAAGTATATATATTCTTGATCAGCGTTAACAGACGAGACGATATAGCCATGTCCGTCTGTCCGTCTGTGTGTCTGTCCGTATGAAACACTAGATCTCAGAGACTATGAGAGATAGAGCTATAATTTTTTTTCGACAGCATTTGTTATGTTTGCACGCAGATCAAGTTTGTTTCAAAATTTTGCCACGACCCACTTCCGCACCCCCGCAAATCAAAAATCGAATAACAAGCGTAATTTGAAAGCTAGAGTTGCGAAAATTTGGTACAGATAATAATTACTTATATTAGTTATGATTCCTGAAATCAGATAAAAATTGTCGAAAGTTTTAAAAGAAATACTTTTTATGGGCAAACACGTCTACTTACTAGGACTCTTAGTTGCTTTGGCCGACAGTCTGGTATATTGTGCTGTCTATGGTATATGTTGAATGCGGTACTATATCGATATACCAAACGTACCATTTGGTATATTTTTAGTATTTTTCCAGTATATTCGGTATATTTTGAGAAAAATACCGCAAAATATATTTTTTTTATTCATAAATGGGTAGCGGGTATCTCACAGTCGAGTACACTCGACTGTAGCTTTCTCACGATTGTTTTTAAATTCATTAAAGTGACAGATTCGAAAATTTGTTCACTTGGTGACATCTGTAAGTTAATGATTTTGTGTATCCCGGCTTCTGAAATAAGAAAAAATAAGAAAAAATTGATCTAAATCGAATTTTTCATTAGAATATAAATCTTTAACTGCAAATTGTGAAATTATTTGTTTTTATACATATAAAATTGTTCATTTGTAATTTCACGAATTTCTTTAACGTCATTATTGCTAACAACTTCATGGACATTGGGCTCATATATATTTTCATGCATTTTAATTTTTTCATCTGCGCAGATGTTTTCCTGTATTCTTGATGATCTCGTTTGTACCATCAAAATTTTTCTGTTCATTTGTATTAATTCTTCTACGTTTATGCGAGATAATGCATCCGCAACGTGATTATCCTTCCCCTTGACGTATTTAACTGTCAATTGATACTCTTCTAGATCTAATCTCATTCTAGTCAGCTTTGAAGATGGATTCTTCATTGAGAATAAGTATACTAACGGTCTATGGTCAGTTTTTACTAAGAAATGTCTTCCGTAAACATATGGTCTACAATGTTTTTATTGCCCAATGGATAGCGGCTAATTCTTGTTCTGTAGTTGATTTGTTGCTTTCTCCCTGTGTGAAAGCTCTCGATGCATATGCAATTGGTAGTTGCTCACGTCGTACTTGAGATAGTACTGCACACACATGCATGTTTACTTGCATCTGTGGTTATGCAAAATTCTCTGCTGAAGTCAGGGTATTGCAATAATGTTGGTTTCATTTAATGTGCCTTTTTTAAGATATTTAAACGATTCTTCACATTCTTTAGTCCACTCGAATTGAACATTTTTTCTTGCACAGTTTTGTCAAATGACGTGAATATTATGTGCGAAATTATGAATGAATCTTCTGTAATAATTACAGAAAAGCGACAAATCGTCCGTGCACTATCTGCATCTGTTGGAGTTGGATAGTTTTTAATAACATCATATTTTTTTCTCATCAGGAAGGATGCCATGGTCTGTACATTTATGGCCCAGAATGTTCGTGTAAAAAGAATGAACATTTCTCGGTTTTAACTTAAGGTTGTGTTTTCTACAAAGTTCATAAATATTTGTAAAATTTTTTAACATATGTTGTTTGGAACAACCTATAACAACTAAATCATCCATGTAGAGAAATGCTTGCGATGGTTTTAAACCAGAAAAAGCAAGTTGTATCATTTTCATTAATGAATTTGGTGCTACTTTTAGACCATATGGTAATCGCGTGAAGCGATAAGAGCCATTGCTCGTAGAAAATGATGTAGGTTCCTGGATTATCTTCAAGTTCTATTTGGTTCGACCTAATTGATCTAATGTTTCTTCTATTCTGGAAGTGATTTCTGGGAGCCAAGAGAAGTGGGCTGTTTTTGGACTGTTGAGAGATGTGCGCTCTCCCTCCAAAGTCCTTTCCGCTGAACAACAAAGTTGTAAAGATCATTACACGAATAATGTGAAAAGATTGCCGTCTGGTCGTTCGAAGTAAGACTACCGTTTAAATACGATTCGCACCAGCTTGGTGCTCATTTGAAACAGCGGTTTTTGTCGCTTGAAAAACGCCTAACTCGAGAACCCGAGTTAAAGCGAATGTACTTGGAATTTATGGAATAATATGTATGTAGAGATGGGCCACATGTCCGAAGTGAATCACATCCTTCCAAGTACTCCATATTACGTTATTCCGCACCAAAGTGTATTACGGCCCCAAAGCATTTCGACGAAGCTGAGGGTCGTGACCGAGATTCAAGAGTTTTCAGAGAGCGTGGAATCGCGACATGTTCCAACCAAGCAGAACCCCGCAGACATTGAATCGAGAGGTTGCGATGTGACTGAACTGTGCGCGTCAATGTGGTTAAAGGAACCACACGAAGCATGGCCAGTTAACCACCATTTCGTTTCTGAAGAGACGCGCAATTTGGAAGTGCGCAAAACAGCTGTTGGATTGACAGCTATGTTATGGTGGTAAAGTCAGATCTAGTGGAATCGATCGAAAGTTTTTCCTCGCACACAAGTCTGTTGAGAGTGTTCGCTTATGTGTTCCGCTTCATTCGAAGATGTAAAAACAAAACAGTTCGATTTGAACTGGTTCCAACGGCATGACAACTGAAGGAAGCGTTCAATAAAATCGTAGAAGTTCTGCAGAGTTTTGAATTCAGAGAAATATAGATAGAAAATATAGATAGGGTGAGAGCTCGAGTCTACAACAACTTAATCCTTTCATACATGAGCATGAAGGATCTTGGTGTTAGTTTTCGTTGTTGCGAGTTGGGAGGCGACTGTTAAATGATCCTATTTCGTATTATGCTAAGTTTCCACTCCTCTTGTCGAAGCGTTCATAATTTGCTCGTAGCTATGTGAAGTACATACCTTCACTTGATCAACTGTCATGCTGGCCCAAGAGCCGTCGTGAGCATTCTTAGAGAACAACTTTGGTTAGTCAATGCTCAAGAATTCTGTCGTCAAACAGTCCGATCATGCATCCGTTGTTTTAAATGGAAACCTCGGCTGCTTACCCAGATAATAGGAAATTTGCCTGCTGATCGGCTCCGAGGGCTCCTTCCATTTTCAATTTCTAGATTTTTGTGGCCCAGTTGAGAGTACCTACATGATTCGCGAAAAGCCGCCTTACAAGACGTACATTGCTTTGTTACTAAACTAATACATTTCTAATGGCTTTCCAAAGCTTGTTAGTCGATGCAGATGGCCGACCCCGATCATTGCAACTTCGTCGGAGCAAGTCGCCATCTGGAGGAGCTCAGGGGGCGAGTCGAGGCCGAGGAGAGCGCAGTTCGCGACTTCGCATCACGAAGCGGTTGCGAATTTGCGTTATACCGCCGAGGGCTCCTCACTTCGGTGGACAATGGGAGACAGGTATGCAGTCTGCAAAGCACCTACTCCAACAGACGGTAGGCAACACTCTGCTAACGGCCGAGAAACTGCAGACAGTGGTCGTGGCGGTCCTCAACTCACGCCCGCTAGGAACCGTAAGCCAGGACCCAAACGACGGCGTGACATTAACCCCAGGGCACCTACGGGTTGGCGGCCCACTGGTGGCACCGGCAGCGTCGCACACCCCGGACCAGGAGGGTCTGAGCTCCTTAAGGCGATGGCGAGCTGTCTCGTCGCTCAAGCTAGCGTTCTGGCGGCGATTGTGACGGGAGTATGTGCTGGTCCTGCAGGCACGGGCCAAGTGACACCAGTTGCAGCCAAATCTTCAAGTCGGAGAACTTGTCGTCCGAGAGGACAACCAGCAGCCGATGCAGTGGATGGTGGGAAGAGTTGTGGCGGTGTACCCAGGAAAGGATGGGCGGTGCGCGTCGCAGACCTGCGAACTAGCACGGGAGGAATTTCAAGCGCCAATACACAAAGGCACAGCCGTTCATAGGGACGGTGTTGGCGCAGTTGGTAGATTTAATTTAAGAGCATGAAATTATTGAATGAAGTTGTTAGAATTAGGGCGAAGCGAGAACGCAATAAAGCTTTCGTTTTGCTCTCTGAGCGAATTCGCCTCGCTTCGCCACTTTAGCTAAGTTAGGCTTAATGTAGTTTAACATAGAATTATAAATCAGTTGAAAATCAGAACTCAACAGCGCATTGTCACTCGTCGTTTTCGCTTTCGTTTCGTGTTCGTCTAGTAGCATCAACAATTAGGTCCATACATTTCGTTCGCGAGCAACGCGGAAAATAAAGACATTACAAAAACTCTTGTAATTTTTCAAATACCAAATTGGTATTTATCAATAAATAATAACTACTGTATTTAGGATTTCCAACTTTATTGCGAAGAATATAAAAACTAGAAGTTATTCATGAAATTCTTTTGTATTGAGAAAAAAAAACGCATTCTTACGACGAGTCTTAGTCTGAAATGTATTAGTAGTTAAATGCAGCAAAGCAAATATAACACCAATTTAATTCTAAAAGACGTATATAAATTATTAGAAAATCTTTCAAGCAGTAAAAGTTTTCAGCCATACATTAGGTTAGGTTAGAGAAGTGCCGATGTGGGCTTTGAGAACTTACCATCATAAGTAAACATTTGAGGTTCACCGAGAAGGCTTTTGAGAAATTTACCGTTCAATTCAAATTAAAATAAATAGTAAAATAATATTTCAAAAGGAAATCGCTGAGAAGACTTCTTACCGCCGCGTCTGCACTGCATAATCATACTCGTTGCAGTTCTCTGATACAAACACAACTATTGTCGATTTCATTAAATGCATACAAATTGATATGAATACTCGATTTCAAGATTATGTATCAAATATTTTGTATACTGAAAGCACCATTTTGGATCCCAGATTCAAAGAACGAGTGTTTAAATCTGAAGAAGCGTACAAAAAAGCAGTTCATGATTTCAAAACAAAATTGATATCTTTTCATTCGGCCACTGCTCAGACTGAATCTGTTCGGATGGATAATGCATGTCAAGTAAAACCAAATGAAAATGTCAACGACGTTTGGAAGGATTATGACAACGCTTTCCAAAAAGTTAGTAAGCCCTCCAACAGTACGGCCGCAGCTATTAGGGAACTAGATAAATATCTAGGCGAGGAATATATCATGATAACAGATGATCCATTGGTCTGGTGAGATCAGCGGGAAACCCAATATTCGCCGTTATACACATTTATGCTGTAATCACGGTTGCCTTCCAAAAAATTTTTTGTAGCCAAAATTTTACAAAAAAATTAACCAATTTAGAAAAATGTACCACAAATTTTTCTCGGTATTTTTTTAAAACTAAAATTTCTTAACGTTTTTTTAAAATGATCTTTTATTATTTCATATTTCATTTTTTACTTCAAATTATAGTCGTAGTATAGTATATAGCGTATAAAAAAAACCAGAACTTTCCTTAAACAATAATAAATTAAATTTAAACTTAGTTCATTTTTAAAAATGAACAGTCTTCTGGAGACCAAACATAGTGAAAGGTCTTTACAATTAATCAATTCCTTACAATACATAATGTTATTTAGTGTCTTAAATTCAAATTTATTTCGTAATTTAGTTTTTATTAAAGGTAGGACCGGCTGCCCCTATACGGGGCAAAGCATAGAACAGTGGAGGTCCGTAGCTGTAACGGGTAGTTTATCTACGTCTCAGAAATCGCGCAGTATGGATGCATTTTTGGCAAAAGCCAGTAGCATCCTAGGAGGTAGCCGTGAAACGTCCGAAGATCCTTGTGGCACGGCGAATTAAGGTATTTCAACCGGAGTCGGGATAACGCTGGGCATCTACAGAGAAGATGCTCAAGTGTTTCCTTAACCCCGGGTTCGTTGCATTTCCTGCACTGATCGCTGTTCGTGATGCCCAGCTTTACAGCATGGACAGCTGACAGACAGTGACCAGTTAAAATGCCTAGCATTAGCCTGCAGTCTTTCCTTGAAAGCTGCATGACGAATTTGGTTAGGTTTTTGTTAGTAGAGGCACACATCAGCCTTGCAGTTTTGCACGAGTTGGCATTACGCCAGCTCGCGTCCCACTGAAGTCTAGAGCGCACCTCAATTTCACTGCCTAGAGTTCGCAGGGATATCGGAACATTGCACATGTTACCGACATCGAGCCCCACTCCTTCTTTGGCGAGAGTGTCTGCGATCTCGTTGCCATCGATGCCCTGGTGGCTTGGGATCCAATAGATACGCACGACCGCAGATGCGTTCAGCGACTCTATTGCTCTTCTGCTGTCCAGGACAACTTTGGACTTGACCACATCAGAGTGCATTGATCTTATTGCAGCCTGGCTGTCAACAAAGATGTTAATAGAGGTGTGATTACACTGTAAACCCCGAGCCAACACCATCATCCATCTTCGACCCGTCGGTGAAGAGGTTGAGGGCTTCGGGAATGCGTAACCCTTCCCGCCAGCAGTCCGGTTCCAAGAATATTGTTTTAATATGGTCGGTGCTGGTAAGGGGGATAGTATAGTCCAAGTCTCTACTAGTCTCCCTACCAATGGCGCTGTGACCATAGCCTAACAGACCCAGATTGCCTGTTGCGGCAATCCTTAGGGACGATTTTGCGGCCTATGGATTGCGCGTATAGGTTTAACGGTTCGACGCCAGCTATTACCTCGAGGGCTTTAGTTGGCGTCGACCTGATAGCGCCTGTGATACACAGTAGCGCTTGACGCTGTGTCCTTTCCATGATGGATAGGTACGTCCTTTTTTCCGTGGCCTGCCACCACACTATAACACCATAGGTGAGGATAGGGGGAACAACTGAGAATAATATCCACCGCATTAGATTAGGAGAGAGGCCCCAAGTGCAACTAAGCATCTTTTTCGCCATGTATAAGGCTCCGGTGGCTTTCTTCACCCTTTCTAACACGTTAAGCTTCCATGACAGTTTGCTGTCCAGGACCACACCTAGGTATTTTACTGCTAGGCTCGGCTTTAGTATGGTGCAGCCTATTTTTGGGGGGGACCACGCAGGTACCTTATAACTCTTTGTGAAGAGGATAAGATAAGTTTTTATTAAAGAAATTTCAAAAAATTTTCTCTCTGCAGCAGCAGAGCTGTATGGCAACGACATCAAGTTATATATGAATTCTATCAAGCTTTTGAACAGCGGTTCGTCAAGACCGTTTTTTTTACTTCCAATGTCTGTCCAAAACTGTCCGCTTTGAAACTGCCTTGCCACCAACAACAAGCGCCTTGCGGCACGAAACATCAGTAGTTTCGTCAACAATTAGGGAAAATTTTGAATTTTTTAGCGAACTTATAATGTTTTTGAATGATTTTCCCGCCAGCTGCTCTGTCATTTGTGATGCTTGGAATCCGGACAGCATACACACAGCAAGTTGGGCAGATAGTCCATAAGCGAAATTGGCAAGTTATGCATTATGACAAACATCATTAATGTGTAAATGGCATGCTGAACTTCATCAACTTTTTTTGACCGTGAGGCGAATTCGTCCATTTTTAATTGGTTTTCCTTGCTTTTGACGTTGCGTTGATGCAGAGCCTGCTTGCTGTGCCGATCAATATGGGTAATGTGGTTTGAAACAAATTTTTCACACGCCTTGCAAAAACCACGACCACCTTCGTTCTTAAGCCACGAAAACTTGGTGAGCCACTCGCTGCGAAATTTTCGATTCGCTTTGGGCGAAATGTTGCTATTAAAGAATGCGATGTTAGAAAACTTATACAATACATAACTAAGTGTATAATGTTTTTAAAAAGACTCACTTTGGCTCATCATCTACTGTCACTTGCGGAGCATTAGCTTCAGTTGCACCAGAAGCTGCCTTTTTCGTAATGAATCTATAAAAATTGATATATGTACATATGTATATACTTTGTTGTTTCAAAAAGACATTAGCTTACTTACCTATCCATCACTATGTATAATCTTTAAGACTGTTTAAACAAATTTATTTTTTCAAATTCAAGTTCAAGTTGTTTACGTAGTGATGGACCTTACGTTGGCGCATACATCGACTGCATCCGATATTTTTCAGTGTTTGTAATGGTTCCATTTCTAACTGATACAAAATTGTGTTAAATAATATGTTTGTTAAAATAATATGTGTGAACATAAAATTTTATGAAAAAAAAACTAGACCAGGCATATTGAAAATGTACCAAAATGAAAAAAGTGATCCAATGTACCAACGCATAAAAAATGTACCAGTTTTGGTACATTTGTAGCAAAAGTGGCAACCGTGGCTGTAATATAGTATCACTAACCATACAATACATAGATGCGTCAAGAAAGTCTCGAAGATGAAGTCGAGTGACTGTACGTGTCTTCGACTCTTCGTGCCTATATACTGGCAATTTACCGCCAGCGAAAATCAAAGTGCGTTGGCTTTATTCATAATGTGTTGGCGGGTGTGGAAAAGTGCTTGGGTTCAAATCCCGTCTTTTTTTATTTATATTTTATTTTCATTTTTTACAAATTAAAAAATTTAAATATTCATTTATAAATTCTTTATTTTTTTTATTAAAACTTATTAGGCGATGAAAAACAATTATTATTTATTTCAGAAATATTATCTAATTCTAAATGCCAAACTGTCTAGAATTGGAATTGCGTGTGTAGCTTGCCCGTGTGCATTGCAAGAGTTGTTGTTGCAACTACAAGTGAATGGCACGCGCCAATTATTATTTTTGTTTGTCGACAGTTTAATGTGTTTTGTTTTGATTTGACAAATTTTCTTTTCTGTCATTTTGTCATTTACCATAAGCTTTAGTAACATGTATGTGTATATGCAAATATGTACATATGAATGTATATGGAAAGCAAAGTGATTGGCACGCGCCAATTTTTTGTTGTTTTTTTTGTCTATTTTCCTTTGCATTATTCAACCGCGCTTTTCTGTTCTTTCTAATTTGTCTTCGTGTGGTAAGACTTGCGTCGATTTTTAGAGAGATACATTGCTTGCATTTTTTTAATTTATAAATTGGAATCCTAATATTAGATTACCACCATATCGCAGTAGACTCTTATTACTAAACCTTCCTTCTCTTTCTGACCGTAGAACTATGCAAGGTGTTGTTTTTATACAGAGACTAATTAATGGTGAAATAGACTCTTTGGAGCTGTTAAGTCAAATTCGTTTTGCAGTTCCTGTCAGGATCACTAGGAATTTTCTTCCACTTCTCATTTCACGTAGATCTACTAACTTTGCTTGCCATAATCCCTTCCGTATTCTGTGTGTGAACTATAATAATCTCAATAACGTAGTTTGCTCTAGTGAATCTATTCCTTTGCTTAAAACCTTATTATTAGCTTATTTATCGAGTATTTAATTGTTATTTATTTTATTATACATTTATTCTAACATATTTTTAATATAATTTAATTAGCTGTCGAGCGTCTTTTAATATTTATTCGCGGTTTTCGTTTAATGCATGCTGTTTACAAATTTATTTTGTTTTGTCCGCGCGCCAACAAGCCCGTGCTTGGTATCGCTGGGCCACTTAATGGTACTGCCGTTAGTACGTCAACGTCCAAATAATAAAAAAAAAAAAAAAAAAAAAAAAAAAAAAAATATTAAAATGGCTAATGTAATAAAAAAAGATGTCAGGAAAAGTGGGTTGACTTGCAACATTGATTCATGCCAGCGAAGTTATGGGGATAGCTCAGAGCTCTTTCCTATCCGTTTGTTCCGCTTCCCGAAAAATGAAACTCTCCGTCGCGAATGGGTTTCGAAATGTAAATTACAGAAGGGAGTCAATATTGCCTGGGCGGTAATATGTAACATACATTTTGAGTCGAAGTATTTAGGGGGTAAAAAATTAAAAGCAGGGGCGTTGCCGACTCTGCGATTAGTAGATGAGCCGAAGCTAAATTTAAATACATGTTTGTTCACAGAGAACACTGATGTGTTTTCATTTTGCGAAGAGATAGAACCAATTTCTATTTTTTAAAGTGCACATAAGCCACTGGAGCCCACAAGCATTGATTGTGTGGAAATGGCAGAGAGCCCAATATATGAAAACAAAAGCTCCGTAAGCAAAGTTGATGTAGATATACCAACTAATAATAATGATAATAACTTTTGCGACAATTGCCTAAGAAAAGAACAAAACGAAATGCATTATAGGAACAAATACTGGTCAACCATTGAAGAACTTAATAAACAGAAAAGAAAGAATAATATGTATACGAAGAAATAAGGCTGCTACAAACGAAATTAAGAAAGCAGAAAGTAAGAATTTTTAAAATATAAAAAAATGACAGCAATCTATTTGGAATTCTTGACAAGAAAGGATTATCAGAGAATTCAAACACATTTTGCAAGATGTTGATAAAGAGCAATAAAAAAAAGTTTCAAGATAAAGAAAGACTAATAGCACAAAGCATTAATTTTTGTTCAGCTAAGGCGTATTCATTTATGAGGGATGATCTTGAATTGAATCTCCCATCGAAATCATCGTTACTGAGATGGGCACCAATCAAAAAATATGACTCCGGTCTGAATGACCACTTAATAAATGCATTGAAAGAAATATTTTCAAAAATGGATAACAACAGTAAGAATGCCGTATTATTATTTGATGAGATGTCAATACGGAAAGGGCTACAATATAATTCTCACCATGACGAAGTGGAAGGTTTTGTGGACGATGGCTATGAAAAATCAGGAGAACTATGCAAGCAGATTTGCGTTTGTGCGAGGTGCGAGGCCTTTATGCCAATTGCAAATTTGTTTTAAGCTATTTTCCTACATCCACTGGACTGTCAGCCATCAAATTAAAATAACTCATTAACAAAAATATAATTGTCGCACAAACATAGGCCTAACTATCAGAGCAGTGGTATGTGATCAAGGCCCGAATAACAGAGGAGCCTTAACCAAATATGGGGTGAATGACGAAACACCATACTTATTTGTTAATGAGCAGAAAATTCACACAATTTATGATGTCCCCCATTTATTCAAATCCCTTCGGAATATTTTAATGCGTAATTCGATTAAGACCCCAGATGGCCAGGTCTCATGGCAAATTGTTGTTAAATTGTTTGAGACTGACACAAACAACAGTTCAGCTCGATTATGCTCTAAGCTATCACACAGGTATTTAGCCACACAGTTGCATCAGCCATTTATACTTTAATAAAAATGGAACATTCATTGATTGCGAAGATGTAGCACTCTCCACAGCCAAGTTTATTGAAAGGATTAATAAGCTATTTGATTGCCTTAATAGCAACAATTTATATGATAACAAGTAAGAAAGTTACAGTCGAGTGTGCTCGACTTTAATTCGAGATTTTGGTCAAAAAAGCGCGAACGAGTGTAAGTATGGTGCAGCGCATAAAACAACGGCATGGCTTAAAGACTTATGAAAAACAAAAAGTGCCAAAAAAAAGATATTTTATTGAATTTTTGATATATAAATCACAATTGAAATTTAAATGTGATATTTGCCAAATAATTTTATTAAAGGACGAACTTGCGGATTTTGAACAGAGCGAACATTTCCTGTTTAATAAAAATTTTAAAATTGTTAATGATAATTTAAAATTAAAAGCCCCACAAGACGACATCTACGAATTATTAAAACTACACTACATGGTATATCACAAATTTTTTAAAAATGTTCCATATGCCCGAAAAATAAAGGAAACTATTGTAAATGAATGTATTGCGCAAGTGGAAAGCGTGGAAAAATACTCAAAATGGTATTCAAAATGGCATACCTGTTATGAGCACCGACTATTTATAGTAAATTATTTCATACTCATCCTGCTTCGAAAAAACAGTATTTGGCTAACGGAGAAGCTATGTGGCGAGAAGCTGAAAAGCACCCGAAAACTAGAAATTATAAAATCTTAAAAATTAAAATCTAAGAAGCCTTATTAATCGCAGAATCGTCAAAGCCAAGTTTGTCAGTCCGTATATGTGGGGTAACGTAAACAAACACAAATAATTAGATTAGGTGGGGAACATGGAGATTTACACATAATCTCAAGTCGACTCGAAGGTCATTTGATGACCCCATTGCACTTGCAATGGCCTCCTCGTGGTGTTCCCTGGATACCGATCAAGTAAATTTACTTAATTGGTAACTAATTCAAGCGGCGATAAACAAAAATAATAATTGGCGCGTGCCAATCACTTGTAGTTGCAACAACAACTCTTGCAATGTGTACACATATACACACGGGCAAGCTACACACGCATACAACCCATTCCAATTCTAGACAGTTTGGCATTTAGAATTAGATAATATTTCTGAAATAAATAATAATTGTTTTTCATCGCCTAATAAGTTGTAATAAAAAAATAAAGAATTTATAAATGAATATTTAAATTTTTTAATTTGTAAAAAATGAAAATATAAATAAAAAATGAAAATAAAATATAACTAAAAAAGACGGGATTTGAGCCCAAGCACTTTTCCACAACCGCCAACACATTACGAGTAAAGCCAACGCACTTTGATTTTCGCTGGCGGTAAATTGCCAGTATATAGGCACGAAGAGTCGAAGACACGAAAAGTCACTCGACTTCATCTTCGAGACTTTCGTCGCGGCAAAACAAAATTGACGTGCGCTAGCTAGCTGCTTGTCAGTGAGGCAACTGCACGTTGCAAAACTTCATATGCATACACATACTAATATAGGCGAGCATGTAGATACATACACGCATACATAGAAACGAAAGCAGAGCGCAACGAAATGCTCCCGTGCTCATCGCTCCGCATTTGATCTGCGACTGAACTCAACGCTGCGCGCTGCGTTAGAACTTCGAATTTTCGAATGAGCCGAAGAGGCTCGGTGTTCGAATCGCAGCGCACGGCCGACTGCAGTGTTGCCAGTTTAGCAATTTATGGCTAGTTCTAGCCATTTTGATAGGCCGAATTCTAGAAAAAATTAAGAATTGCTACTAGCTATAAATCTAGCTACTTTAAAATAAACTTCAGCTATTTACGGCAATTTTCTCGAACCCGTGATTTAGGTCTGTGAAAATTACCAGTTACAGCGAAAATACTCTAAGTGACTTGAGTGAAAATACTTATCGAACAGTGATTTCTACTTTTGACCATCACTGCTTTGTGTGTTTCATCTCTAGTTTGTGGTGTACATTAAGTGACGCAAAAAAAGTGATGCAAAAATGCCTAAAGTGCTTTATACGCAAAAGTTTCGAGATGCTTGGATGCAGGCTAGTGAGTTCAAGGCCTGGATCCGGAAGGATGAGACGGATTTGTCAAAAGCGAAAATATTCGATTTAAGGGCTCATGCTGAGACGAAGAAGCACATTTCGGCATCGAGTTGCTTCAGTCAAACCAACAAAATTTCGTTCTCTCGGATGCCTACGAAGCAAACAGAGCAGGAAGCAGCGTTGTGCCTATTTATAGCAGAGCACACTGCTATTGCACAAATAGACCACCTCAGCAGATTGTGTGTGCATAATTTTGGCGCGTGTCCTTCTGCTGCAAAAATAAGGCTTGGCCGAACAAAGTGCACAAGCATTATTAACAACGTTTTGGCGCAGCACTTCGATGAAGACTTAACTGCAGACATTGGTGATTCGAATTATAGCCTGCTCCTGGATGAATCTACAGATGTCAGCGTAACAAAGCTAGTTGGTAAGCATGTTAATATATGTATGCTGATTACAAGTATGGGTGACGCTCTGGTCTTCTGAATTAAAATTATTGTGTTCTTTTCTGTTTAATTGTTAATTATTGTATATTTATATGTACATAGGTGTTGCCATAAATTACTTCAGTGTAAAATGTGGCGCAATTGTATCTACTTTTTTAAGCCTTATTCCCATCGAATCCGGAGATGCTGTTTCGATAGCCGAAGGTGTTAGACAGGAGCTCGTTCGATTGAAGATAAATATTAATAAAATGGTTGGAATTGGCACTGACAATGCAAGCGTTATGACTGGAGTAAAGAGAAGCGTTTATACCGAGCTCAAAAAAGATGTTCCATCGCTTATTTTGATCAAATGTGTCTGTCATTCGGTACAGCTGTCAGTCAATCATGCTTGCGCCAAATGTTTGCCAGATCAGTTGGAATTTTTAATCCATGATACTTACTCTTGGTTTTCTAAAAGCTCTATGCGACAAATCAATTAAAAAAATATATCAATGCATAAACGATGACAAGGTACTAGCCTGAATATTTTACTTTAATTTCGAATTGTGTTCGTCCAAATGTTTCGTTCTTTTGTGTCCTGCGATCGTGATTGTCCAAACTAACTTACTTAAATTTTAATATCAATTTATAGCTGCTGTAACCTGTTCTTAATATGTATAAATGTTTGATTTATGTGTGATTCGATTTAAACTGTTTTCTTTATCTGAAATCTTATCCTTAGTTGCCCTTGAAAATCCCTAGTCTGCGAGACTAGATGGCTTTCAATTGAGCTGGCGGTGACCAGGATTGTTGATCAGTGGACTGAGCTAAAATTGCATTTTTCCATAGCTTCACTCCAGGAGAACTGTCACAAAGTCAAAATCTTGCACGAACTGTACAGTGACGAAGTAAATTGCCTTTACTTATTGTTTTTGAAGCCGATATTAGTGGAAATGCAGCGCTTAAACAAAAACTTTCAAAGCAGAAATTCAAATGCTACAAAACTTTTGAAAGATTTAATAGCAACAATCAAATCGTTGAAGGCCTTAATTATACCACCAAGCTGTGATATCGACATTTTGAAATTTGATTTCAAATGTATGGTTGAAACTAATCTAAGCTTGGGTATGACTGACTTTGAAAAAAATTAAGTCCTTACAACTTCAGGAGCAGATCGAAGTTGAAATTCGAACGAAGTGTGCGAATTTCGTTGTGGAGTTGGTCCAACAGCTAAGAGCCAGGTAAGTTAGGTATTTATGATATTGACGTCCGAGATATTAACGATTTTGTTTTAATTTAAGATTGCCGGAGAACTTCGAAACGCTGGAAAAAATAAATGTTTTTTCTGTTGATAGGATTTTGAGAGCTCAAAAAGAAAAAATTGAAGATTTCTTGGAGCAGCTCAATGTGGAAAATATAAGCGATATCCTAACGCAATACGGAAAGATCCATTTATTTGACTGGAGAACAAGGAGGACACTGTCAAATTTTGGGCAGAAGTGCTGAGCTTTAGGACTCAGGTGACAACAACCCTTTCAAGTCCTTAGCGCTGTTTGCTATAAGGCTACTCTGTTTGCCTTGGTCAAATGCTGAGGTAGAGCGTGTGTTCAGTCAAATGAACATAGTAAAAAGTAACCTCAGAAACAGGTTACATATAAAAACACTAAATTCAATTTTAAAAATAAGGTATTTCCATTTACTTAAGTTTTTAAAGCAGCATTATTAATATTCCTCTTTATAGATACGGCCTGCGCAGAAATGGAAATTTTTAAAAATGATGGCCGAAAATGAAAAATATAACAATGAAGACAGTGAAGATGTAGATTTAATAAAATCATTATTGGACATTTAAATTAAAATTCAATTTTTTGGTTATTTTGGGGTAATTTGGTTATTTTTTGGGGTAACAAAATGTTAGCCATTTTTTTCAGCCATTTTTACAAACAAATTTGCTATTTTCAGCTAGTTTTTTTTGTAAATCTGGCATTATTTTTTGTTCAAGACCTGGCAACACTGCCCGACTGGGGCGGCAATAATACTGTTTTTAATGAGACGTTTTGGTTGTATGACTTGACGCATCTATTGTATGGTTAGTGATAGTAGGCCGCTTGTCGTAGTAGAATTTAACTGATCCTAAAAGTATGCAATTTTTTTCTCTTCATACATATTTTTACCTATTATTTATTATATAATTTATTTATATGTTTATTGTCCTATTTAATTTATATTATTTAATTTGTTTAGTTGTAGAAAATTATTTTTGTAGTCTGAGAAAATGGTACTAAATGTCTTGTCATGTTTTTGTTTTGCGAAGTGGAGCTTTCGTTATCCATGAGTCTGAAAGCTCCAAAAATAGCGCCATCTATTGATGGACTACGATACTGGCAAGCATGAATTAAAAGATCAGCTGATCGTGTTAAGTCCACACCAAAATAGATTATCGATTACCTTTATGAGTAGAATTGTTTGTCAATTTTCCGAAAAGAGGTTTTTGTTGTTGGTTTTGTTTGCAAGACAATTGTTAGCAGGTTATGTGAAAAACCTGAGAGAAAAAAAGTGTGACAAAAGTGTGCATGTGCGTTAATAAATATGTACATCAGTGTAGTGGTTGGTGAAACCTGATGCATATATCATACTTGTAAGTATACAATGATACTGCAATGTACATTTCTTATACTGATACATTAATTGTATTTTTTTTTTTCGCAAAAGTGCACCTTTGCCGTCCACTTAACATATGCAATAGATGGTTATCTACTTCAGGAGTTTTGTCCTCCCATATCAAGTGCCGTTTTTCCAGATTAGGGTAAATATTTGTTATACGTATATTTAGTTTTTTTTGTTGTTCTAAGATAGGTTTTGTGTATTTATTTTTAGATTCGGCACCCAGTATGTAAACTGAATCTAATAACCTAGTGATAAAACCCACAATAAAACCCATATAAACCCCAAATTTTTAAAATTAAATTTGAAATGGACAAGTAAAGAAATCATATAGATTTGGGTATCTCAAATGCAATATAGCTAATTTATTCAACTGTGTAGATGTTTTTGCACACCAATTTGCAAACAATAAGGTACTACGTATGTATATATACATACGGCGTTGAGGCTGAGTAGCACTTTGACAATGTCCACATGACTGTCGGCTGACGGATCAGTTCCTTATCCAAAAATCCAGAACCACTTGAGAATTGCAACAGGGAAATATGTAAGTAAAATTTACTGTTTACGTTTTTAATTTATGTAAACAAACCTGCAATTATGCCATACAAATTTGTAATTGGAGATCGAAATATTGCATACTTTTAATCTAATCATGCAAATAACATAAACAAGTAAGAAAGCTACAATCTAGTGTGCTCGACTGTGAGATACCCGCCACCCATTTTGAATAAAAGCAATATATTTTGCGGTATTATTCTCAAAATATAAAAAAACATACGACAAAAATATTAAAAAAAATATATCTCATTTTTAAAATATACAAAATATACTACTACTATCGATATAGTACGCTATTCAGAATATACCATAGACGGCACAATGTACCAGATTGTCGGCCAAAGCAACTAAGAGTTCTAGTAAGTAGGCGTTTTTTGCCCATATAAAAAGTATTTCTTTAATAACTTCGACAATTTTTATCTGATCGCAACCTAATCAGGAATCATAACTACTATAGTAATTATTGTATATACCAAAATTCGCAACTCTAGCTTTAAAATTACGCTTGTTATTCGATTTTTTCGATTTGAGGGGGCGGAAGTGGGCGTGGCAATGATTTGAAACAAGCTTGATCTGCGTGCAAACAACAAATGCTGTCGAAAAAAAATATACCTGTATCTCTTATAGTCTCTGAGATCCAGTGTTTCAT
Organism: Drosophila albomicans; assembly: GCF_009650485.2. Taxonomy (NCBI): domain Eukaryota; kingdom Metazoa; phylum Arthropoda; class Insecta; order Diptera; family Drosophilidae; genus Drosophila; species Drosophila albomicans. The sequence continues at coordinate 21,269 of NW_026263579.1, forward strand.
ACGGATAGACACACAGACAGACAGACGGACATGGCTTTATCGTCTCGGCTGTTGACGCTGATCAAGAATATATATTCTTTATAGGGTCAGAGATGCCTCCTTCTACCTGTTACATACATTTCCTGCCGGCACAAAGTTATAATACCCTTCTACCCTGGGTAGCGGGTATAAAAATCGAATAACAAGCGTAATTTTAAAGCTAGAGTTGCGAATGGTATATACAATAATTATTATAGTAGTTATCCCAATTGTGTTTCGTGTCATGCCAAGACGGAGACTGCAAGAATTTTCTGTAGATCGTTAGATGAATCGTCTTGTAGAATGCTTCTTGCATTGAGTCTGGTGTACGCGCCCTCTTAGCGCAACGCGTAATTTCCCTAACGCTATTTTTTCTCGAACATGTGCAAGAATTTTCTGCAGATCGTTAGATGAATCGTCTTGTAGAATGCTTCTTGCATTGAGTCTGGTGTACGCGCCCTCTTAGCGCAACGCGTAATTTCCCTAACGCCTACTTTTCTCGAACATGTGCAATTTTTGTGTATCATTTGTCATTTGTTTTGTGAGTGTTGTACAAGAAAGTTGATTTTTTCCTGCGCGTCTTTTATAAAACAATAAGAGGTAAGTTGTTAATATTATTAAAACTACTATTCTAATCTGATTTAATTAAAAAATATATTTGTATTTGTATTTATATTTTACAATTTTGAGGACCACGAAAGAGCTACGTTGGATGATAAAAATAGAAACTACAAGGCATTGTTCAGGGCGAAGAATATTGAAAACGGCGAAATAAATTAATTTTTTCTTTTAGCTATTATATTATTTAGTTATAAGTAAAACTGTTTATATATAAATTTAAGTACTCATTGTATTAGTTTTAATAAATTTAATTTCAAGTATAATAAACATTTTATTTACTGCATATATTTTTGAGCGTATTTTTATTTTGCATATTCCGAACTACGCACTAGAATCTAAGCACAGATTTCGGGCAGAGCTGCACCGCATATTTTCTACAAGAAACGTCGAGTACAAATTCTGTCAGCGCAGCCGAGGGAAATTTAAATTTCCCTTTGGCAAGAATTTATACTCGACGAGTCTTGTAGATAATCAGTTCCGCATATACGGCAAAACGAAGTGAGAAAGTCTTTTCGCATCTTGTGTCTACACATGACGGGACTGGAAGAAAACTTGTATATTGTCTACGAATAAAACACAATCGGGATGATTCCTGAAAATTTGGTTGCGATCAGATACAAATTGTCGAAGTTATTAAAGAAATACTTTTGTATGGGCAAAAACGCCTACTTTCTAGGGGTCTTAGTTGCCTTGACTGACAATCTGATATATTGTGCCGTCTATGGTATATTTTGAATGCGGTACTATATCGATATATATTTGGTATATTTTTAGTATTTTTCCAGTATATTTAGTATTTTTTGAGAAAAGTACCGCAAAATATATTTCTTATATTCAAATGGGTAGCGGGTATCTCACAGTCGAGTACACTCGACTGTTGCTTTCTTACTTGTTATACCTATTTATACCAACACCAGTCAATTCAAAAGAATAGTGATAAAATAATCGTATTGAGTGTGTAAATTTTGTATGTGCTGTAATGTTTTAAATAATTCTTAAATAGTATTGATAAAATATTAATTGTTACAGTTCTTCCTTTCATGGTAAAAGGCTCTAGTAGACTCATTACTACAAATTCACTGAGGGGTGCTCATAGTTTTAGAAAAAAATTCAGGACCCCATTTCTGGTTCCATAAGTATGACAGCTTTAATTCCTTTGCTTCGTATGCACCACGTGTATACAGTATTCCAATGAAAGCTTTCAGTTTATCTTGTGAAATTGTCCATTACTGCTCTGCAACTCTTGAAGCTTCTAATTCGGTGCAAGTTTTGATATGGTCTAATACATAGTGGTCAATCAATAGTAAAAGGGCACTGATTGGCTTCACTTCCATTATATTTCTTTCAGATGCTGTAGGACCAGATAAGACTTAGAATATCCCAATTGTGTTTTTAGTAGCAGACAATATATACAGTTTTCTTCCAGTCACGTCTTGTGTAGACACAAGATGAGAAAAGAATTTATCCTTTCAGTTTGCCGTATACGCGGAACTGATTTTTTACAAGAAACGTCGAGTATAAATTTCTGCCAAAGGGAAATTTAAAATTTCCCTCGGCTGCGCTGACAGAATTTGTACTCGACGTTTCTTGTAGAAAATATGTGGTCCAGCTCTTGCCGAAAATCTGTGCTTAGATTCTAGTGCGTAGTTCGGAATATGCAAAATAAAAATACGCTCAAAAATATATGCAGTAAATAAAATGTTTATTATACTTCAAATTAATTTATTAAAACTAAAACAATGAGTACTTATAAAATTATAGTTATGTTCTCTAATTAGTTTAACTTATTACTAAACAATAATATTTATATTCTATTTATTATTTTCTAATATTTCTAATTTTTTTGCCCTGGCCAATGCCTTGTAATTTCTCTATTTTTAAATTTGAAAAACGCCTCTCGTACAGCTTTCTTGTAGTCCTCAAAGCTATAGTTGTCGGTCTTGAGAGCTTCAAACGTGGCATTGTTCAAATGGCGGTACTTGTTGAATGCCTTCATTTTTGCAGTGCCGGCGTAGTTCATCCCCATCAGCACATCCTTGTGGAAAATCCGCTCCAAGTTTTTTTAATATACCATCTGGGCAGAGCATCCTCCCTGAACATCGTCACATACTTTAATGGAGATTCCTCTATTTTCGTATTGAGTACGGCGGTATGCTCCTCCGATCGCAAAGGGAACTCTGTTTTTCCCCGGTACCACAATATTGACAATTTGGCTCAGTATGGCGAGTACATGGCCCAGTCCGTTTTGAATTCGCCTCATTTCTTCTCGCAGTTGGCGCACTTCTAGTTCAATGTCCAGAGGCTGCTGGCTGGTCAGTCCCACAATGTTTCACAAGCTGCTGGCAAATGCAAATAGTATTCTTTATTTACATAAGATTAGAATATTAGAAGTAGAGTTAAAAAATATAAACTTACCTCTGATTGTTTTATAAAAGACGCGTAGGAAAAAATCAACTTTCTTGTACGGCACTCACAAAACAAATGACGCATGATACGCAAAATTGCACATGTTCGAGAAAAGTAGGCGTTAGGGAAATTACGCGTTGCGCTAAGAGGGCGCGTACACCAGACTCATTGCAAGAAGCTTTCTACAAGAAGATTCATCTAGCGATCTACAGGAATGTCTTGCAGTCACGGTTCTGGCATGACACGAAACACAATTGGGATGCAACGACTTGGTAACCTTCCTACAACACCTCCTTCATTTATATTTTTCCAATTAGTTCCAATTGCAGAAACTTCAAATTGTGCATCATCCACGCTTTGATTAAGTTCTTCAGCAATGTAAGGAGACCGCATGCACATTCGTTTTTGTAAATTGAGCAAGGGAACACTGTCTTCTTCATTGCTACACTTTCTCCATTATTCTCATCATCACTGCTCTCAACATGAAAACTGTTGTTACAATTATCGCTCGTACCGCTTTGGTTACCCAAAACTTCGCCTTCACTTTCAGAATTTTCATCTTCATCTGTGACAAGGTCACACACACATACTAACTTTGTCACTATCGATATCAATCGATCGCGACCACACTGTCAGCTGTTTTGAGTGGTCACACCTGCCATCATCAGCCATCGACAGTCTGTTTTTTCCATTTGTATTTTGTAAGGGCAATGAAATAATTTTTATCTTACCAACTAGTCAACTTTAAAATTCACTATCAAATACATATTTATTTTCCGCAGCAAATCTTACTCTGACTGAATACAACGAACAAATGCAATTTACAGCATTTTTTCTGTCGATTTCATACCACATCATTATTCCATAAAAGGGGAATCCCCCGAAACATTTTCAGGAGAGTTTAAACCAAAATCTGTCAATGCCGTAGAAAACACACTTGTTAATTTATTATACCCGCTACCCATAGGAAAGAAAGGGTATTTTTAACTTTGTGCCGGCAGGAAATGTATATAGCAGGTTAAACGATGCATCTCCGACCCCTATAAAGTATATATATTCTTGATCAGCGTCAACAGCCGAGTCAATAGTCATGTCCGTCTGTCCGTATGAAACACTGGATCTCAGAGACTATAAGAGATAGAGCTATAATTTTTCGTCAGCATTTGTTATGTTTGCACGCAGATCAAGCTTGTTTTTAAATTTTTGCCACGCCCGCAAATCAATAAAATCGAATAAACAAGCGTAATTTTAAAGCTAGAGTTATATACAATAATTACTATAGTAGTTATGATTCCTGAACATTGGTTGCGATCAGATAAAAATTGTTTAAGTTATTAAAGAACTACTTTTGTATGGGCAAAACGCCTACTAACTAGGACTCTTAGTTGCTTTGGCCGACAATCTGGTACATTGTGCCGTCTATGGTATATTTTGAATGGTGTACTATATTGATATACCAAACATACCATTTAGTATATTTTTAGTATTTCGGTATATTTTTGAAAATAATACCGCAATATTTTGCCTTTATTAAAATGGGTAGCGGGTATCTCACAGTCGAGCATACTCGACTGTAACTTTCATACTTGTTGGTAATAATAGAGTTCCCAGATAAATTGGCAGAATACAATATATCTAAAGAAAAATACAACAATCGCATAGAAAGACCTGCCAATCAAAATGGCTGGCACCGGTATAAATACCAAAACAAAAATTATTTCTTTTATTGGGGACTCTAGATTCAAATAAGTTATAAAATTTTATTACATTTAGTTGTTGTCAGCGTAAATAGCCGAGACGATCTAACCATGTCCGTCTGTCCGTCCGTCCGTATGAACACTGGATCTCAGAGACTATACGAGATAGAGCTATAATTTTCGACAGCATTTGTTATGTTTGCACGCAGATCAAGTTTGTTTCAAATTTTTGCCACGCCCACTTCCGCCTCCGCAAATAAAAAAATCGAATAACAAACGTAATTTAAAAACTAGAGTTAATTTTGGTATATACTATAATTACTATAGTAGTTATGATTCCTGAAAAATTTGGTTGCGATCAGATACAAATTGTCGAAGTTATTAAAGAAATACTTTTGTATGGGCAAAAACGCCTACTTTCTAGGGGTCTTAGTTGCCCTTGACTGACAATCTGATATATTGTGCCGTCTATGGTATATTTTGAATGCGGTACTATATCGATATATATTTGGTATATTTTTAGTATTTTTCCAGTATATTTAGTATTTTTTGAGAAAAGTACCGCAAAATATATTTCTTTTATTCAAAATGGGTAGCGGGTATCTCACAGTCGAGTACACTCGACTGTTGCTTTCTTACTTGTTATACCTATTTATACCAACACCAGTCAATTCAAAAGAATAGTGATAAAAATAATCGTATTGAGTGTGTAAATTTTGTATGTGCTGTAATGTTTTAAATAATTCTTAAATAGTATTGATAAAATATTAATTGTTACAGTTCTTCCTTTCATGGTAAAAGGCTCTAGTAGACTCATTACTACAAATTCACTGAGGGTGCTCATAGTTTTAGAAAAAAATTCAGGACCCCATTTCTGGTTCCATAAGTATGACAGCTTTAATTCCTTTGCTTCGTATGCACCACGTGTATACAGTATTCCAATGAAAGCTTTCAGTTTATCTTGTGAAATTGTCCATTACTGCTCTGCAACTCTTGAAGCTTCTAATTCGGTGCAAGTTTTGATATGGTCTAAATACATAGTGGTCAATCAATAGTAAAAGGGCACTGATTGGCTTCACTTCCATTATATTTCTTTCAGATGCTGTAGGACCAGATAAGACTTAGAATATCCCAATTGTGTTTTAGTAGCAGACAATATACAAGTTTTCTTCCAGTCACGTCTTGTGTAGACACAAGATGAGAAAAGAATTTATCCTTTCAGTTTGCCGTATACGCGGAACTGATTTTTTACAAGAAACGTCGAGTATAAATTCTGCCAAAGGGAAATTTAAATTTCCCTCGGCTGCGCTGACAGAATTTGTACTCGACGTTTCTTGTAGAAAATATGTGGTCCAGCTCTTGCCGAAAATCTGTGCTTAGATTCTAGTGCGTAGTTCGGAATATGCAAAATAAAAATACGCTCAAAATATATGCAGTAAATAAAATGTTTATTATACTTCAAAATTAAATTTATTAAAACTAAAACAATGAGTACTTAAAATTATAGTTATGTTCTCTAATTAGTTTAACTTATTACTAAACAATAATATTTATATTCTATTTATTATTTTCTAATATTTCTAATTGTCTTGCCCTGGCCAATGCCTTGTAATTTCTATTTTTAAATTTGAAAAACGCCTCTCGTACAGCTTTCTTGTAGTCCTCAAAGCTATAGTTGTCGGTCTTGAGAGCTTCAAAGGTGGCATTGTTCAAATGGCGGTACTTGTTGAATGCCTTCATTTTTGCAGTGCCGGCGTAGTTCATCCCCATCAGCACATCCTTGTGGAAAATCCGCTCCAAGTTTTTTAATATACCATCTGGGCAGAGCATCCTCCTGAACATCGTCACATACTTTAATGGAGATTCCTCTATTTTCGTATTGAGTACGGCGGTATGCTCCTCCGATCGCAAAGGGAACTCTGTTTTTCCCGGTACCACAATATTGACAATTTGGCTCAGTATGGCGAGTACATGGCCCAGTCCGTTTTGAATTCGCCTCATTTCTTCTCGCAGTTGGCGCACTTCTAGTTCAATGTCCAGAGGCTGCTGGCTGGTCAGTCCCACAATGTTCACAAGCTGCTGGCAAATGCAAATAGTATTCTTTATTTACATAAGATTAGAATATTAGAAGTAGAGTTAAAAAATATAAACTTACCTCTGATTGTTTTATAAAAGACGCGTAGGAAAAAATCAACTTTCTTGTACGGCACTCACAAAACAAATGACGCATGATACGCAAAATTGCACATGTTCGAGAAAAGTAGGCGTTAGGGAAATTACGCGTTGCGCTAAGAGGGCGCGTACACCAGACTCATTGCAAGAAGCTTTCTACAAGAAGATTCATCTAGCGATCTACAGGAATGTCTTGCAGTCACGGGTTCTGGCATGACACGAAACACAATTGGGATGCAACGACTTGGTAACCTTCCTACAACACCTCTTCATTTATATTTTTCCAATTAGTTCCAATTGCAGAAACTTCAAATTGTGGCATCATCCACGCTTTGATTAAGTTCTTCAGCAATGTAAGGAGACCGCATGCACATTCGTTTTTGTAAATTGAGCAAGGGAACACTGTCTTCTTCATTGCTACACTTTCTCCATTATTCTCATCATCACTGCTCTCAACATGAAAACTGTTGTTACAATTATCGCTCGTACCGCTTTGGTTACCCAAAACTTCGCCTTCACTTTCAGAATTTCATCTTCATCTGTGACAAGGTCACACACACATACTAACTTTGTCACTATCGATATCAATCGATCGCGACCACACTGTCAGCTGTTTTGAGTGGTCACACCTGCCATCATCAGCCATCGACAGTCTGTTTTTCCATTTGTATTTTGTAAGGGCAATGAAAATAATTTTTATCTTACCAACTAGTCAACTTTAAAATTCACTATCAAAATACATATTTATTTTCCGCAGCAAATCTTACTCTGAACTGAATACAACGAACAAATGCCAATTTACAGCATTTTTTCTGTCGATTTCATACCACATCATTATTCCATAAAAAGGGGAATCCCCCGAAACATTTCAGGAGAGTTTAAACCAAAATCTGTCAATGCCGTAGAAAACACACTTGTTAATTTATTATACCCGCTACCCATAGGAAAGAAGGGTATTTTAACTTTGTGCCGGCAGGAAATGTATATAGCAGGTTAAACGATGCATCTCCGACCCTATAAAGTATATATATTCTTGATCAGCGTCAACAGCCGAGTCAATAGTCATGTCCGTCTGTCCGTATGAAACACTGGATCTCAGAGACTATAAGAGATAGAGCTATAATTTTTTCGTCAGCATTTGTTATGTTTGCACGCAGATCAAGCTTGTTTTAAATTTTTGCCACGCCCCGCAAATCAATAAAATCGAATAACAAGCGTAATTTTAAAGCTAGAGTTATATACAATAATTACTATAGTAGTTATGATTCCTGAACATTTGGTTGCGATCAGATAAAAATTGTTTAAGTTATTAAAGAACTACTTTTGTATGGGCAAAAACGCCTACTAACTAGGACTCTTAGTTGCTTTGGCCGACAATCTGGTACATTGTGCCGTCTATGGTATATTTTGAATGGTGTACTATATTGATATACCAAACATACCATTTAGTATATTTTTAGTATTTCGGTATATTTTGAAAATAATACCGCAATATTTGCCTTTATTAAAAAATGGGTAGCGGGTATCTCACAGTCGAGCATACTCGACTGTAACTTTCATACTTGTTGGTAATAATAGAGTTCCCAGATAAATTGGCAGAATACAATATATCTAAAGAAAAATACAACAATCGCATAGAAAGACCTGCCAATCAAAATGGCTGGCACCGGTATAAATACCCAAAAACAAAAATTATTTCTTTTATTGGGGACTCTAGATTCAAATAAGTTATAAAATTTATTACATTTAGTTGTTGTCAGCGTAAATAGCCGAGACGATCTAACCATGTCCGTCTGTCCGTCCGTCCGTATGAAACACTGGATCTCAGAGACTATACGAGATAGAGCTATAATTTTCGACAGCATTTGTTATGTTTGCACGCAGATCAAGTTTGTTTCAAATTTTTGCCACGCCCACTTCCGCCTCCGCAAATAAAAAAATCGAATAACAAACGTAATTTAAAAACTAGAGTTAATTTTGGTATATACTATAATTACTATAGTAGTTATGATTCCTGAAAATTTGGTTGCGATCAGATACAAATTGTCGAAGTTATTAAAGAAATACTTTTGTATGGGCAAAAACGCCTACTTTCTAGGGGTCTTAGTTGCCTTGACTGACAATCTGATATATTGTGCCGTCTATGGTATATTTTGAATGCGGTACTATATCGATATATATTTGGTATATTTTTAGTATTTTTCCAGTATATTTAGTATTTTTTGAGAAAAGTACCGCAAAATATATTTCTTTTATTCAAAATGGGTAGCGGGTATCTCACAGTCGAGTACACTCGACTGTTGCTTTCTTACTTGTTATACCTATTTATACCAACACCAGTCAATTCAAAAGAATAGTGATAAAAATAATCGTATTGAGTGTGTAAATTTTGTATGTGCTGTAATGTTTTAAATAATTCTTAAATAGTATTGATAAAATATTAATTGTTACAGTTCTTCCTTTCATGGTAAAGGCTCTAGTAGACTCATTACTACAATTCACTGAGGGGTGCTCATAGTTTTAGAAAAAAATTCAGGACCCCATTTCTGGTTCCATAAGTATGACAGCTTTAATTCCTTTGCTTCGTATGCCCACGTGTATACAGTATTCCAATGAAAGCTTTCAGTTTATCTTGTGAAATTGTCCATTACTGCTCTGCAACTCTTGAAGCTTCTAATTCGGTGCAAGTTTTGATATGGTCTAATACATAGTGGTCAATCAATAGTAAAAGGGCACTGATTGGCTTCACTTCCATTATATTTCTTTCAGATGCTGTAGGACCAGATAAGACTTAGAATATCCCAATTGTGTTTTAGTAGCAGACAATATACAAGTTTTCTTCCAGTCACGTCTTGTGTAGACACAAGATGAGAAAAGAATTTATCCTTTCAGTTTGCCGTATACGCGGAACTGATTTTTTACAAGAAACGTCGAGTATAAATTCTGCCAAAGGGAAATTTAAATTTCCCTCGGCTGCGCTGACAGAATTTGTACTCGACGTTTCTTGTAGAAAATATGTGGTCCAGCTCTTGCCGAAAATCTGTGCTTAGATTCTAGTGCGTAGTTCGGAATATGCAAAATAAAAATACGCTCAAAAATATATGCAGTAAATAAAATGTTTATTATACTTCAAATTAAATTTATTAAAACTAAAACAATGAGTACTTAAAATTATAGTTATGTTCTCTAATTAGTTTAACTTATTACTAAACAATAATATTTATATTCTATTTATTATTTTCTAATATTTCTAATTGTCTTGCCCTGGCCAATGCCTTGTAATTTCTATTTTTAAATTTGAAAAAACGCCTCTCGTACAGCTTTCTTGTAGTCCTCAAAGCTATAGTTGTCGGTCTTGAGAGCTTCAAACGTGGCATTGTTCAAATGGCGGTACTTGTTGAATGCCTTCATTTTTGCAGTGCCGGCGTAGTTCATCCCATCAGCACATCCTTGTGGAAAATCCGCTCCAAGTTTTTTAAATATACCATCTGGGCAGAGCATCCTCCTGAACATCGTCACATACTTTAATGGAGATTCCTCTATTTTCGTATTGAGTACGGCGGTATGCTCCTCCGATCGCAAAGGGAACTCTGTTTTTCCCGGTACCACAATATGACAATTTGGCTCAGTATGGCGAGTACATGGCCCAGTCCGTTTGAATTCGCCTCATTTCTTCTCGCAGTTGGCGCACTTCTAGTTCAATGTCCAGAGGCTGCTGGCTGGTCAGTCCCACAATGTTCACAAGCTGCTGGCAAATGCAAATAGTATTCTTTATTTACATAAGATTAGAATATTAGAAGTAGAGTTAAAAAATATAAACTTACCTCTGATTGTTTTATAAAAGACGCGTAGGAAAAAAATCAACTTTCTTGTACGGCACTCACAAACAAATGACGCATGATACGCAAAATTGCACATGTTCGAGAAAAGTAGGCGTTAGGGAAATTACGCGTTGCGCTAAGAGGGCGCGTACACCAGACTCATTGCAAGAAGCTTTCTACAAGAAGATTCATCTAGCGATCTACAGGAATGTCTTGCAGTCACGGTTCTGGCATGACACGAAACACAATTGGGATGCAACGACTTGGTAACCTTCCTACAACACCTCCTTCATTTATATTTTTCCAATTAGTTCCAATTGCAGAAACTTCAAATTGTGCATCATCCACGCTTTGATTAAGTTCTTCAGCAATGTAAGGAGACCGCATGCACATTCGTTTTTGTAAATTGAGCAAGGGAACACTGTCTTCTTCATTGCTACACTTTCTCCATTATTCTCATCATCACTGCTCTCAACATGAAAACTGTTGTTACAATTATCGCTCGTACCGCTTTGGTTACCCAAAACTTCGCCTTCACTTTCAGAATTTTCATCTTCATCTGTGACAAGGTCACACACACATACTAACTTTGTCACTATCGATATCAATCGATCGCGACCACACTGTCAGCTGTTTTGAGTGGTCACACCTGCCATCATCTGCCATCGACAGTCTGTTTTTCCATTTGTATTTTGTAAGGGCAATGAAAATAATTTTTATCTTTACCAACTAGTCAAACTTAAAATTCACTATCAAAATACATATTTATTTTCCGCAGCAAATCTTACTCTGAACTGAATACAACGAACAAATGCCAATTTACAGCATTTTTTCTGTCGATTTCATACCACATCATTATTCCATAAAAAGGGGAATCCCCCGAAACATTTCAGGAGAGTTTAAACCAAAATCTGTCAATGCCGTAGAAAACACACTTGTTAATTTATTATACCCGCTACCCATAGGAAAGAAGGGTATTTTAACTTTGTGCCGGCAGGAAATGTATATAGCAGGTTAAACGATGCATCTCCGACCCTATAAAGTATATATATTCTTGATCAGCGTCAACAGCCGAGTCAATAGTCATGTCCGTCTGTCCGTATGAAACACTGGATCTCAGAGACTATAAGAGATAGAGCTATAATTTTTTCGTCAGCATTTGTTATGTTTGCACGCAGATCAAGCTTGTTTTAAAATTTTTGCCCACGCCCCGCAAATCAATAAAATCGAATAACAAGCGTAATTTTAAAGCTAGAGTTATATACAATAATTACTATAGTAGTTATGATTCCTGAACATTTGGTTGCGATCAGATAAAAATTGTTTAAGTTATTAAAGAACTACTTTTGTATGGGCAAAAACGCCTACTAACTAGGACTCTTAGTTGCTTTGGCCGACAATCTGGTACATTGTGCCGTCTATGGTATATTTTGAATGGTGTATATATTGATATACCAAACATACCATTTAGTATATATTTTTAGTATTTCGGTATATTTTGAAAATAATACCGCAATATTTTGCCTTTATTAAAAATGGGTAGCGGGTATCTCACAGTCGAGCATACTCGACTGTAACTTTCATACTTGTTGGTAATAATAGAGTTCCCAGATAAATTGGCAGAATACAATATATCTAGAAGAAAAATACAACAATCGCATAGAAAGACCTGCCAATCAAAATGGCTGGCACCGGTATAAATACCAAAAACAAAATTATTTCTTTTATTGGGGACTCTAGATTCAAATAAGTTATAAAATTTTATTACATTTAGTTGTTGTCAGCGTAAATAGCCGAGACGATCTAACCATGTCCGTCTGTCGTCCGTCCGTATGAAACACTGATCTCAGAGACTATACGAGATAGAGCTATAATTTTCGACAGCATTTGTTATGTTTGCACGCAGATCAAGTTTGTTTCAAATTTTTTGCCACGCCCACTTTCGCCCCCGAAAATCACAAAAATCGAATAACAAGCGTAATTTAAAGCTAGAGTAGCGATTTTGGTATATAGAATATTTGCTGTAGTTGTTATGATTCCTGAAAATTTTTACTAGGACTCTTAGTTGATTTGGCGACACATCTGGTACACTGTGCCGCCTATGGTATATTTTGAATGGTGTACTATATCGATATACCGAAGATACCATTTGGTATATTTTTTTTTTTAGTATTTTTGCAGTATATACCGCAATATATATTTCTTTTATTCAAAATGGCTAGCGGATATCGCACAGTCGAGTAGACTCGACTATAGCTTTCTTACTTGATTTTCTTTTTTCTAAGCAAATATTTATTGCCATCAGTGCCGCTGTCGTTGTTCGTGTGCATGTTGGCATTAGTTGGTATGCAAATGAAATTCAAGTTGGCGAGCGAATTTTTTTTCGACAGCATTTGTTATGTTTGCACGCAGATCAAGTTTGTTTCAAATTTTTGCCACGCCCACTTCCGCCTCCGCAAATAAAAAAATCGAATAACAAACGTAATTTAAAAACTAGAGTTAATTTTGGTATATACTATAATTACTATAGTAGTTATGATTCCTGAAAATTTGGTTGCGATCAGATAAAAATTGTCGAAGTAATTAAAGAAATACTTTTGTATGGCCAAAAACACCTACTTACTAGGGGTCTTAGTAAGACAATCTCGTATATTGTGCCGTTTATGGTATATTTTGAATGGTGAACTATATCGATATACCAAACATACCATTTGGTATATTTTTAGTATTTTTGTAGTATATTCGGCATATTTTGAGAAAAATACCGCAAAATATATTTCTTTTATTCAAAATGGGTAGCGGGTATCTCACTGTGGAGTACGCTCGACTGCAGCTTTCTTACTTGTTTGGTATATTTTCTTGATTTCCCGGTTTTGAGTCGGACTGTAAGAGTTACTTTCTCATCCTCTTTGCGTATCATGTCATCAGGCAAACCCGATAAAAGTAAAGCTCGACTGTCCGTGCCCTCTACTAGCGCCGGTAGAACTTCTATCAGCCCCCTTTACCTAAATTCAGCACTTCGCCGATTCATTCGCAATCGAAAAGGGAGGTCCCGCACGGTCAGCTAGCGTTTCGCCCTCTTCTGGCACCAGGCTTGCAGTCAAATCTGCTTTTCGCTCACCCGCAATGCGCTCACGCGTAAGAAAGCACTCAAGATCCAGTGCTCTCAACTTCTTCTAGGATGCGATTGTTACTAACGATTGGGTTGGACTGTTGCTATGTCAGAATTCAAGTATAATTGTTTTGAGTTTAATCATCTGTTGTTTACTCGAGTGATAAGGTTATGATGCGTATGGTATAAATGTTTGATTAAATGCACATCAAAAGTATGTGCTCTGTCTGCCTGTATACATAAAATTTATTTCCATTTTTACGTTTTGATTAAATTTCATCTAATTCATTTTTAAAAATTGAATTTAAAAATATAATACTACCAACAGAGCCAGGTGCGAGTCCATTACGCTTTTCTGTTATTACATTACCAACAAATGAAAAAGACCTCTCTGCTGCTGCACTACTAGCTGGTATGGAGTATAAATTCATTGCAGCCTTATATAATTTTGGGAAATTGGCTTTTATTAATTTTCCACCAATAAATTAAATTAAAATTGTTAGACAGTGCACTATGGGCAAAAAGTCCCGAATTGCGGCATTTTTACCATTTTTGAAGATAGAAACATGAAACTTTGTACATACACCAAAAAAATAAAGATCGAATTTCGGATTTTTCTTCTTTTTCAATTGGACCACGCCTTCCTTCCCGCCCACCTTACCATGAGGTTATAATTTTCGATTTTTTTTTCTAAAAAAATTGTTTTTTAAAATATTTTAATGTATATATTTAATAAAATTAACTAAATTTATTAAATTAATATTTTTAACAAATTCGCATTTTAAATTTGATTTGGATCCATGCAAAATTAAATCAAAAAATTAATTAGAGCCCAATATTATGTTTTGTGACTCCATACCTTGGTGTCCAGTTATAAATTTATTCTTCACAAAGCTCTTCCTCCAACTCCAGGGAACTTTGCCCAAAAATTTCGAGTTCATTATCTCCGCCTTCTTCTACCTGATTATCATTATTGTCTACACATGCCCATGTTATTGGAGGCTCAATATCAGGAGATTCCAAAAGAGCTATAACATCTCTTGGTAGGCTTTTTAATAGTTTAATCTTTGGCGTTCCTTTAGATTTATAGTTGAAAGCAGTGGGTCGGAGGAATCGAATGCTATATTCTACATCTGATATATGTAGTATTCGGGCGGCTGTTTTTCCTTGCATGAGAAAACATATCGAGTTTGTACAATTTTTTGCTTTCTTCTGACGCATTTTCACGGACAGCACCTAGAAGAAGTACTGAGGTTTCCATAATTTGGTGCCAATGTACTTTATGCAAAATTTGAGACATTGAATACCACTTATGTATAAATATTAACGTATAAGTACATCAAGTACCTACTTTAATTTTTTGAAGGGCATACCTCAAACTCAAATTATGTAGCAATTAAAATTATATAAACACTTTTTAAAACGTCATGCAACAATAGCATTGACTTTGACTCAAATGCTAATTTTCACTTTAACCTTGGTCCTGCCTCAGTATACGTCAATCGTTTACGACCAGGCTTTTCGCGTGGAACATCATCTTAAGAAACCCAATTATGAACGAGGATGCAAGCCATTGCGCAGGCTTTTCTGTTGCATTTTCGTAAATTAGTGTCATTCAATCCGAAAACTGAATAAGCTTATCTTTTATTAAGATTTCCTGAACATCACTTAATTCATTTTCATCGATATTTTGCAAAACAAATTGCTTCACAGCAGTTTGTAGGCAGTTGTTGTTGCTCCAAAAATCAAGCAACGTTGAAAAACAAGACGTAAATACAACTGCAACATTGAGTTTTGCCATAAATCGGGCAAAAACGGGCAACAATGTTAATCACTATTTGATTGTTAACAGTTTGGTTAATAAAATTCAGCTTTAATATTGCCTCGACCGGCCTAGACGCACTAGTTACACTCCACAAAAACACAAATACATTTGTTACCAGGGACCTTAAAATATACCAACAACACATTGCATGATTAGACAATATATCACATGTACTAAAAGTTTAGTGCCAATAATTAAAATTACATACCTTGACAATTAAATTCTATATGTTATTCAAGCTTTTTTGTTTGATTTAATATTTGAATATAAAATTGACAGAAAAAATCACAAATTTTCCCGCCAATTTTTTTTTTAGAGGGTCCAGACCATAGTCTTTAATAACAAATTACCAACGAAGTCTAAAATTTTTTAAAAATATGTTTCAGTATTGTGACGCACCATACGGCGCCACAACAATAAATAAGCGTTTCGATAACATATGTACCAGTGTTTTCTCTTATACTTGGTCACTCACCCAGCTGTGCTGAGTTAACAGCGCATTTTGCAAAGAGAGTTCACAGAGCATGCGCAGCGCAAAAATGAGAGCAAAGCGAGTTCATAGAGCATGCGCAGCGCAAATATGAGCCAAGCAAGTTGACAGCGCGTGCGCAGCGCAAAAATGAGCAAGCAAGTTAACAGCACAAGTGCAACGCAGAGCGAGTTAACAGCACAAGTGCAACGCAAAAGCGAGTTAACAGCACATGCGCAAATTTAGGTCAAGAAAGTACAAAGCGAGTTGGCAGAGCCAAGACCTTGACCTAGATAAAAAGGCGAGAGTAGGAGGAGCGGCTCTCTCACTCTCTGATAAGAACTTGTAGTGCGTAACACGTAAACCCGCGAGTGACAAAAATCTAAGTACCACGTGCCGAGTACGCGCCAAGCAATAAAAACACGCAAGACATTTGGATATTAAAAGGTACGTTCAAGCTAAATGCTTGAGACACTTTAATTACTCCCTTTGCTCCCCGTTCAACACATGCGATTACGCATAGCCTGTAGCATAGTCATTTGTATTAACCCCCATCGAGTGCGACAACGCACAAACACCACCACACTAACGATACACATTGTTTTTTTCTTTTCGCCGCGTCTTTCGCTCGTCGTTGTCTACCTTTTTACACAGACGCACACATTTTTTTTTCCCGTTCGCCGTAGTAGTGTGATTACAGATTACTACAGTCGACGCTGAAAAAGGGTGTATAGTGTGACGGTGCCAGTGTGATAACACGCCAGCATTTGTCTCACTAATACTGTGTGCCTCGTTTTCTCCCGTAGTGCTTGCGTAAAACAAAGTGCCCCCTTCGCGGAACAGTATTACAGTCGACGCTGTAATAGTGTGTATGGTGCGACCGTGTCAGTGTGATTACACACCAATACTCGCCTCACCCCGTACGTCTCGGTTACGATTCTCCGCGAGGTATACCTAGCTCCCGCCAGCCGTAATAGTGTGACTACAACTATTACAGTCGCGCCGGAATAGTGTGTACGGTGTGAATTTGGCCAGTGTGATTACACACTCTCAACCACCTCACCCACGCCGCGCGCTACGATTCCTACAACTCGTCCGAACCCCCGTTTCTTCCCGTTAGCTGTAGTAGTGTGACTACAAATTACTACAGTCGACGCCGGAACAGCGTGTGCAGTGTAAGTGGGCCAGTGTGATTACACACTCGCAACCAGTTCACCCACGCCTCGTGGCCCGTTTTCCGTATTCTTCGCACGAACCACAACTCTTCCCGTTTTAGCTGTAGTAGGGTGACTACAACCACTACAGTCGACGCGTAAAAGTGTGTACAGTGCTGCATAGTCGGTGTGCTTCACGCTGACTTCCGTGACAACTTCCCCGTGTAACAATCCTATCGACGTTGGACCCGAGAACAACCCCAGAAGCAGAGATATTCACATCATTGTTAACAAATCCGTTTCCAGAGTAATAACAAATAAAAATAAACAACGTTGCAATTTGAAAAACTCCTGTCTTTTCTTTTCGACTTTGATCTCCCTTCGTCCACAAAGACCGTCTCACACCTTGAGATACTCGAATTGTAGGGTTTCAGCAAACATAAATTCCTTATTTCGATCCCTGGACAGCGCTAGTTACCTCGGCGTTGTGACGGTTCGTTACAAGTGGCGCCGAGCAGGGACCCTACAAGTCAAGTGAACTTATTTCTTCCGAGTGGCATAAAAACCCACTAGCAAGGTGTGATTTGGTAGTTTTAAGTCGTTAAATTCCCGCGAGTGCTTCGAGAAAAAAAAAGATAATGAGTGATCACGAGAGCGACAGCGACGCATGCTCACAGGAGATACCCAACCCTGGAGTTGGCGTGAAATGGATATACTACCGTCGGCGCGATGAGCTGGAAGCATTGGCGCAAGAATTTAAATTCTCAGTCGAAGGCAAGGTCGAGGACATGCGGAAGGCGTTCGCATCTCTAATTGCCAAAAAGTAGGCTTGGAAGGAAAGTCTGGGCTCGACTTGCCGAATTAGAGATGATATACACGCGGCCACGCACTCCACAACCCGAGGCGCAAGCCACCACCTCGGCTTGAGCCAACAGTTTTTGCACGCCCCGCCGGTTACTCATAACCCAAGACGGAAGCACGTACGACGTCTCACGTCCCGTTGCTGTCTCTACCCCCGCCACGTCAAGCCTACACAGGCCAATTCCCGGCACTCGTCAGCGAATCCCAGCCGAACCGATCACCGCCAACCCAAGCCCTTGGCCATACGGCACTCACCTGGATCGAATTAGGAAATGGGGAATCCAATTCGACGGCCAGGGTGACCCGTTGGCTTTCGTCGAGGCATTGGAGGAACGGGCTCAGGCATACGGGATCTCGGTCGATGCATTGCCAAGGAGTATGGCCGAAGGCTTGGTGGAACCAGTGGGCTGAGCGCAGTCCCTTGGTCGGAGTTCCGTAAGGAATTTCTCGCGTTTTTCTTGCCCACGCGGTATTTTGAACGATTAGAAGATACCATCCGTGAGCGTAAACAGCGAGAAAACGAATCCTTCAGGATTTCGTGACGGAAATTCGGTTCCTCATGCACCATGCTGACTACAGCACGACGCGAGAGTTGGACCGAATCTATGACAACGCCCGCCCCGAATACCAGTACTACGCCCGCCGACACGAGGTCACAAGTCTGCCCCAACTGATCCAGTTGGCCACGGAGTTCGAATACATACAGGATCGAATCCAGCCACGGACCTCACTGGCGACGGCGACTGCCATTTCACCCCCGGCACCGGCCCGCCGCGAGGCATACCCGCCAACACAGACTCCCACCACCGTGGCATAACCCGTTCCGAGGACAGGCCCCGTCAACCACCAGTTCGGAACACTCCCACAGGACAACCTTCAGTGCCGGATGTAGCCCGGGTTTTGCCGACGATGCGCGCAACCAGGAATGTACAGGCAGTCATGCCAGAATCCTGCCGTGATGTTCTGTGGGACTGCGGCAAACGAGACCATACGCACGAGTCCATTGTTGTCGGAACAACGGGACGGGAAACGGTCATCGCCCTCTACCCCGGCGGGAGGAGTAGAGGACGATAGACCACCACGACCCGCCAGTAATCCGACGATGCATCTAACCGGTGGGAGAATCGTGGCCAAGATCCAGATCGAAGGCCTGCCCACCGAGGGAACTGTGGATACCGGTGCCACCACGAGTTTCATCAACGAAGAATTGGCCGCACGACTTAGCACCCCCGAGAACACATGGGCTAGGGATTCGCGAATTCGTCTCGCTGACGGCTCCGTTCGGGAGGTCACGAAGACGCTCACAGCGCGTGTCCGACTGGAGAATCGAGAAGTTCGCGTAGCCCTTCTTAGTCCTCCACATATCCTTGAGCCCGTGATACTGGGCCTGGATTCTCTGCTGTTCCATAGAGACAACGATTTGCTGCGGCAACAGCCCAGATTCGTTTAGAAGACCTCGTTAGCACCAATGAAACACCATTTGTGCCATCAAGCTTCACACCCGGGCCTACCCCTGGCGACACCCTCTCCTCCAGTTCCCGGAAAATGTAAACATGCGTAGAAGCAGTTCAAATACCTCGAGTCGACCGACTCCGAGACCCCGTCCCGGCTTACAAGGCACAACCCTGCTGCTCCAATTCCGCTCCCGGTCACCTTTCCAGGTGTCACTCTGCCGTCCTAGACACAAGGGGACCGAGTGTCTATGACACGACGCCATCTCAGGACTTTCGACCTCAAACGTCCTCTCCAGCCCTCGAGATGGGGTCCGACACAGACGAACAAGGACCTCCCATGGCCTGCAGACATTGCAGCAAACATTCAAGGATTCCTACAAGAGGACTCCCCAAGTTTGACGGGATGACCGGAGTAACATCAATCGCGGAACACATTATAACGCTGCGCGACGAGCGGCTATCAAAAGCGTTATTTTTCCTAAGAACCCAGCCATGCGAAGGATCATCGACGACAGGTAGAATCAATTGCTGAAGGATGGGCTAATCGAGCCTTCCTACAGTCCCCACAGTGCCGCCAATCGTACTAGTGAAAAAGAAGAATGGACAATGGCGGATTTGCGTGGACTACGACAGCTCAATGAGCGATCAGTTCCTGATCCCTTCCGAGATTACCTACATCCCTGGAACGCCTACGAACGCGAATTCATATCTACGCTGGACCTTAAGAAAAACGGCTACTGGCAGATACCGATGGCTACGGAAGTCGAGAGGCCACCGCTTTCAACCGTACCAAGGACGCGGCCTGTATCAATGGCGAGTGATGCCATTGGACTACATTCGGCCCCGGCGACATTCCAGCGTACCTTGGACTCCGTGATCGGAGTCGACAATGGAACCTTTCGCCTTCGCATACTTGGACGATATTGTGGTGGTCGGGGAACTCCCTAGAGGAACACACAAAGCACCTTAGAGAAGTGTCAAAAGGCTCCCGGCGGGCGAACCTACGGATAAACCACGAAAAATGTGCATTCTTCCAGCGAAAAATAACCTACTTAGGACATGTGATCAGTGAGGAGGGCGATTCACACGGATCCTAGCAAGGTGGCAGCTGTCCGCGAGTTAACTCCCCCGTCGAACCTGAAAGAATTACGGCCAAGTGTTATCGGCATGGCGTCTTGGTACCGAGCCGATTTGTCCTAACTTTGCTACGGTGGTGCAACCCATGTCACAACTCCTCAAAAAGGGGCGAAAGTGGACATGGGGCGAAGAGCAGCAAGTCGCGTTCAATGAATTAAAAGCTCTTTTGACCACCACCATTTGCAAAGAGAGTTCACAGAGCATGCGCAGCGCAAAAATGAGCAAAGCGAGTTCATGAGAGCATGCGCAGCGCAAATATGAGCCAAGCAAGTTGACAGCGCGTGCGCAGCGCAAAAATGAGCAAGCAAGTTAACAGCACAAGTGCAACGCAGAGCGAGTTTAACAGCACAAGTGCAACGCAAAAGCGAGTTAACAGCACATGCGAAATTTAGGTCAAGAAAGTACAAAGCGAGTTGGCAGAGCCAAAGACTTGACTAGATAAAAAGGCGAGAGTAGGAGGAGCGGCTCTCTCACTCTCTGATAAGAACTTGTAGTGCGTAACACGTAAACCCGCGAGTGACAAAAATCTAAGTACCACGTGCCGAGTACGCGCCAAGCAATAAAAACACGCAAGACATTTGGATATTAAAAGGTACGTTCAAGCTAAATGCTTGAGACACTTTAATTACTCCCTTTGCTCCCCGTTCAACACATGCGATTACGCATAGCCTGTAGCATAGTCATTTGTATTAACCCCATCGAGTGCGACAACGCACAAACACCACCACTACTAAACGATACACATTGTTTTTTTCTTTTCGCCGCGTCTTTCGCTCGTCGTTGTCTACCTTTTTACACAGACGCACACATTTTTTTCCCGTTCGCCGTAGTAGTGTGATTACAGATTACTACAGTCGACGCTGAAAAAGGGTGTATAGTGTGACGGTGCAGTGTGATAACACGCCAGCATTTGTCTCACTAATACTGTGTGCCTCGTTTTTTTCTCCCGTAGTGCTTGCGTAAAACAAAGTGCCCCTTCGCGGAACAGTATATTACAGTCGACGCTGTAATAGTGTGTATGGTGCGACCGTGTCAGTGTGATTACACACCAAATACTCGCCTCACCCGTACGTCTCGGTTACATTCTCCGCGAGGTATAACCTAGCTCCCGCCAGCCGTAATAGTGTGACTACAACTATTACAGTCGGCGCCGGAATAGTGTGTACGGTGTGAATTTGGCCAGTGTGATTACACACTCTCAACCACCTCACCCACGCCGCGCGCTACGATTCCTACAACTCGTCCGAACCCCCGTTTCTTCCCGTTAGCTGTAGTAGTGTGACTACAAATTACTACAGTCGACGCCGGAACAGCGTGTGCAGTGTAAGTGGGCCAGTGTGATTACACATCACACGCAACAGTTCACGCCACGCCTCGTGGCCCGTTTTCCGTATTCTTCGCACGAACCACAACTCTTCCCGTTTTTAGCTGTAGTAGGGTGACTACAACCACTACAGTCGACGCCGAAAAGTGTGTACAGTGCTGCATAGTCGGTGTGCTTCACGCTGACTTCCGTGACAACTTTCCCGTGTAACAATCCTATCGACCGTTGGACCCGAGAACAACCCCAGAAGCAGAGATATTCACATCATTGTTAACAAATCCGTTTCCAGAGTAATAACAATAAAATAAAGAACAACGTTGCAATTTTGAAAACTCCTGTCTTTTCTTTTTCGACTTTGATCTCCCTTCGTCACAAAGACCGTCTCACACTTGAGATACTCGAATTGTAAGGGTTTCAGCAAACATAAATTTCTTATTTCGATCCCTGGACAGCGCTAGTTACCCTCGGCGTTGTGACGGTTCGTTACAAGTGGCGACCCGAGCAGGGACCCTACAAGTCAAGTGGAACTTATTTTCCGAGTGGCATAAAAACCCACTAGCAAGGTGTGATTTGGTAGTTTTAAGTCGTTAAATTCCCGCGAGTGCTTCGAGGAAAAAAAAAAAAAAGATAATGAGTGATCACGAGAGCGACAGCGACGCATGCTCACAGGAGATACCCAACCCTGGAGTTGGCGTGAAATGGATATACTACCGTCGGCGCGATGAGCTGGAAGCATTGGCGCAAGAATTTAAATTTCTCAGTCGAAGGCAAGGTCGAGGACATGCGGAAGGCGTTCGCATCTCTAATTGCCAAAAGTAGGCTTGGAAGGAAAGTCTGGGCTCGACTTGCCGAATTAGAGATGATATACACGCGGCCACGCACTTCCACAACCCGAGGCGCAAGCCACCACCTCGGGCTTGAGCAACAGTTTTTTGCACGCCCCGCCGGTTACTCTACCCAAGACGGAAGCACGTACGACGTCTCACGTCCCGGTTGCTGTCCTCTACCCCCGCCACGTCCAAGCCTACACAGGCCAATTCCCGGCACTCGTCAGCGAAATCCAGCCGAACCCGATCACCGCCAACCCAAGCCCTTGGCCATACGGCACTCACCTGGATCGAATTAGGAATGGGGAATCCAATTCGACGGCCAGGGTGACCCGTTGGCTTTCGTCGAGGCATTGGAGGAACGGCTCAGGCATACGGGATCTCGGTCGATGCATTGCCAAGGAGTATGGCCGAAGGCTTGGTGGAACCAGTGGGCTGAGCGCAGTCCCTTGGTCGGAGTTCCGTAAGGAATTTCTCGCGTTTTTCTTGCCCACGCGGTATTTTGAACGATTAGAAGATACCATCCGTGAGCGTAAACAGCGAGAAAACGAATCCTTCAAGGATTTCGTGACGGAAATTCGGTTCCTCATGCACCATGCTGACTACAGCACGACGCGAGAGTTGGACCGAATCTATGACAACGCCCGCCCCGAATACCAGTACTACGCCCGCCGACACGAGGTCACAAGTCTGCCCCAACTGATCCAGTTGGCCACGGAGTTCGAATACATACAGGATCGAATCAGCCACGGACCTCACTGGCGACGGCGACTGCCATTTCACCCCGGCACCGGCCCGCCGCGAGGCATACCCGCCAACAACAGACTCCACCGACGTGGCATATACCCGTCCGAGGACAGGCCCCGTCAACCACCAGTTCGGAACACTCCCACAGGACAACTTCAGTGCCGGATGTAGCCCGGGTTTGCCGACGATGCGCGCAACCAGGACATGTACAGGCAGCATGCAGAATCCTGCCGTGATGTTCTGTTGGGACTGCGGCAACGAGACATACGCACGAATCCATTGTTGTCGGAACAACGGGACGGGAAACGGGTCATCGCCCTCTACCCCGGCGGGAGGAGTAGAAGGACGATAGACACCACGACCCGCCAGTAATCCCCACGATGCATCTACGGTGGGAGAATCGTGGCCAAGATCAGATCGAAGCCTGCCCACCAGGGAACTGTGGATACCGGTGCCACCACGAGTTTCATCAACGAAGAATTGGCCGCACGACTTAGCACCCCCGAGAACACATGGGCTAGGGATTCGCGAATTCGTCTCGCTGACGGCTCCGTTCGGGAGGTCACGAAGACGCTCACAGCGCGTGTCCGACTGGAGAATCGAGAAGTTCGCGTAGCCTTCTTAGTCCTGCCACATATCCTTGAGCCCGTGATACTGGGCCTGGATTTCCTCTGTTCCATAGAGACAACGATTTGCTGCGGCACAGCCCAGATTCGTTTAGAGACTCGTTAGCACCAATGAAAAACACCTTTGTGCCATCAAGCTTCACACCCCGGCCTACCCTGGCGACACCCTCCCCTCCAGTTCCCCCGGAAACGAACATTGCGTAGAAGGCAGTTCAAATACCGACCGACTCCGAGACCCCGTCCCGGCTTACAAGGCACAAACCTGCTGCTCCAATTCCGCTCCCGGTCACCTTGTCCAGTGTCACTCCTGCCGTCCTAGACACAAGGGGACCGAGTGTCTATGACACGACCCATCTCCAGGACTTTCGACCTCAAACGTCCTCTCCAGCCCTCGAGATGGGGTCCGACACAGACGAACAAGGACCTTCCCCATGGCCTGCAGACATTGCGCCAAACATTCAAGGATTCCTACAAGAGGAACTCCCCAAGTTTGACGGGATGACCGGAGTAACATCAATCGCGGGAACACATTATAACGCTGCGCGACGAGCGGCCTATCAAACAGCGTTATTTTCCTAAGAACCCAGCCATGCGAAGATCATCGACGAACAGGTAGATCAATTGCTGGAGGATGGGGCTAATCGAGCCTTCCTACAGTCCCCACAGTGCCCCAATCGTACTAGTGAAAAAGAAGAATGGACAATGGCGGATTTGCGTGGACTACCGACAGCTCAATGAGCGATCAGTTCCTGATCCCTTCCGAGGATTACCTACATCCTGGAACGCCTACGACACGCGAAATTCATATCTACGCTGGACCTTAAGAACGGCTACTGGCAGATACCGATGGCTACGGGAAGTCGAGAGGCCACCGCTTTCACCGTACCAGGACGCGGCCTGTATCAATGGCGAGTGATGCCATTTGGACTACATTCGGCCCGGCGACATTCCAGCGTACCTTGGACTCCGTGATCGGAGTCGACATGGAACCTTTCGCCTTCGCATACTTGGACATATTTGTGGTGGTCGGGAACTCCCTAGAGGAACACACAAAGCACCTTAGAGAAGTGTTTCAAAAAGGCTCCGGCGGGCGAACCTACGGATAAACCACGAAAAATGTGCATTCTTCCAGCGAAAATAACCTACTTAGGACATGTGATCAGTGAGGAGGGGATTCACACGGATCCTAGCAAGGTGGCAGCTGTCCGCGAGTTAACTCCCCCGTCGAACCTGAAAGAATTACGCCAGTGTATCGGCATGGCGTCTTGGTACGCCGATTTGTCCCTAACTTTGCTACGGTGGTGCAACCCATGTCACAACTCCTCAAAAAGGGGCGAAAGTGGACATGGGGCGAAGAGCAGCAGTCGCGTTCAATGAATTAAAAACTCTTTTGACCACCGCCCCTGTGCTAGCATGCCCGGACTTCCACGTGCAGTTCGTGCTACAAACTGACGCTAGCAACGTAGGAATCGGAGCAGTCCTGACCCAAGAAATCGACGGTCAAGAGCGCGTGATATCTTATGTTAGTCGACGGCTCAACAAAGCGGAGGAGAACTACTCCGCCACCGAGAAGGAATGTCTCGCAGTGATCTGGCCATCAGGAAACTTCGCTGCTATCTGGAGGGCTATCGATTCGAGGTCGTCACCGACCATCTGGCACTCAAGTGGTTGAATTCACTAGAATCACCACATGGACGTGTGGCACGTTGGGCTTTAGAGCTGCAACAATACCAATACGACGTGCGATATCGACCCGGAAAGCAGAACGTAGTCGCCGACGCTCTTTCCCGACAACCCCTTACCAGGCTGGCTATGTTAAAGGAGGAGGCCCAACCTTGTTCGTGGCTATCCCGGCGCATACGACAGGTGAGTGAGGAACCACAACGCTACCCGGATTATACCATCAGGGACGGGCAACTGTTCCGGCACATCGTGCATCGGTCCGATGACTTCGACGACGTGACGTGGAAGTTGTGCGTACCCCGGGCCATGCGACCTCGCGTTCTTCACGAGTGTCATGATCAACCAGCTGCCGGCCACTTAGGAGTACGTAAGACTATTCTTCGAATTAGTCAGCGGTACTACTGGCCAGGTATGCATCGGAACGTCAAGAAACACGTCCGGCAATGCCTGAGCTGTCAAAAATTCAAGACATCACAGCAGAAGCCTGCTGGACCCATGCATACCCGGCCCGCAGAAGAACCCTTCGCCGTCATTGGAGCTGATTTCGTCGGCCCACTTCCTCGTTCCAAACAAGGTAACACAATGCTCCTCGTTTTCTTTGACTTATTTTCCAAATGGGTAGAACTAGTGCCACTACGACGTGCCACTACTGCGAGCCTTCAGCGTGCGTTCCGAGAGCGAATCCTCGCTCATTTCGGGGTCCGCGACGTTTCGTGTGTGACAATGGGACGCAATTCACTAGCCGGTCCGTCAAGGCATTCCTAAAAACCGCCGGAGTCGACCTACAACACACTGCTCCCTATTCGCCACATGAGAACCCAACGGAACGAGCCAACCGGACAGTTAAGACCATGATCTCGCAACTAATCGACGGACCAGAACCAATAGGATGAGTTACTTCCAGAGATCACATTAGCTATCAATTCCAGCGTCTCCGAGTCCACCGGCTACAGTCCAGCTTTCCTAGTACAGGGTAGGGAGCCACGACTTCCCGGAGGATTATATGACGAGGTGACACCAGAGGCCCGGCGGACTAGAAGACCCCGGAGATAAGGCAAAAAGACTGCAGGAGATCTTTACCATCGTACGCGGAAACCTGAATCAAGCGAGCCATGACCAGAGTCGACATTACAATCTACGCCGGAGGCAATGGCGACCTACTTTGGGCGGAAAGGTGCTTTTGCGGCAACACACCATCTCTCTAACGCTGCCGACGGTTTCGCAGCAAAACTAGCTCCGAAATTCGATGGCCCGTACATAGTAAAGAAGTTCATTGCAGCAAACATCGTCCGCTTACAACACACTACGACCAACCAAAGAAGAGTGGCTAACATTGCCGATCTCCGGGAGTTCCAGGAGCAGAGGCCTGACTCCGAGGCCGAAGACTACGAAAGCGACACGTCGGGAACCGCGATCAAACCCTGATCCTATCCCTCCGACCACAATTTCCTCAGTCGCCAGTCCATTTCCTCAGTTCCACCAGTCAGTTACTAATAATCTCACGACTTTTCTCAATCATTGTACAGTACATGGAATCTATCGACCTCACCTGTTCTTCTCCGCCACGCGACTACGCTGGCGATGCACCCCCAATGACGCCGGATCGTGCGGAGCAGCGCTATTCCTCGTACCCGCATCCTCAGGGTAAGTCGCCTGAAAGGGGGGAGTCATTATACACCCCGTGGGACAAGGATGACCCGTTCTACTTGGCTGCCTACCAGCCAGATACGACTTCACCAGCGAGGGGAATCGGAGGAGAGGCCATATGAGGAGGACGACGAGTCCAAACAGGAGGAGAGCGCGAGGCGGAAGAGCCCCGGTTTCGACTCCCACCAGGCGCCTGGTCACCCAGACCCGGGCAACGCCGCGACCGCGACTAGGGCATGGGCTGTATGCTCGACCCCCGTCGCCGACCGAGACGGAGGTGCAACGGTACCGGCCTCCGCCCACTGAGGATAGCGACACGGAATGAACCGTTTTTCATCGAGGACGGGTAGACCGTACGGTGACCTACGAGCCGGCCATCCGCCCATGGGGAATGCGGGTAACCCGTATTGACCGGGCGGGTGGTGGATGTTATCCTCCCTCCAGGGGAACCCTCACATCCTATTTCGAGCTGCCAGAGCACTGGAATTATCGGGGCCAGCGATCGCTGACGCCCGGTGCCACCGACCTACTTCCCGCCAGCCTTTTCGGCGCCGACGACGCCCGTTCTACGCCGACTGGAGGAAATGGATATGTCCGACCCCCGACGGGTTCCCCCTCCCTATGTCTTCCTACGACCCACCGCAAGAGGGTCCACGTTGGGAGTCCGCGTCGTCGGACGACGAGCCGGACGGGCCTCGGTTCCGCCGGCAGTACCCAAGGACATCCCCAGCCAACGAGGAGTCCGACTCTCTCGACGACCTGCTGGAGGTCTTGGGGCAGGACTTGGTTCCGTTGCAGGAGGAGGAGGAGAAACCCCTGATGACTGAGGTAGCCCAGGAAAGCGAGCTGGTGGAAGCTCCTGCCGAGTGGAAGGTAGAAACGCCTCAACGCCAACTACCCCGGGGCTAGTCGAGGAGGTCCCGCTGCAGCGAGGACGCGGAACTAGGACAAGGTTCACGCATACCTTCCCTCGATACCACATACCAGGTGAAACGAACCAAAACCGACGTATCCGGATTTTTATTCGCCCTGCGGGAAAGGGGGAGTGTGACGCACCATACGGCGCCACAACAATAAAATAAGCGTTTCGATAACATATGTACCAGTGTTTTCTCTTATACTTGGTCACTCACCAGCTGTGCTGAGTTAACAGCGCATTTGCAAAGAGAGTTCACAGAGCATGCGCAGCGCAAAAATGAGCAAAGCGAGTTCATAGAGCATGCGCAGCGCAAATACTGAGCCAAGCAAGTTGACAGCGCGTGCGCAGCGCAAAAAATGAGCAAGCAAGTTAACAGCACAAGTGCAACGCAGAGCGAGTTAACAGCACACAAGTGCAACGCAAAAGCGAGTGTTACAGCACATGCGCAAATTTAGGTCAAGAAAAGTACAAAGCGAGTTGGCAGAGCCAAGACCTTGACCTAGATAAAAAGGCGAGAGTAGGAGGAGCGGCTCTCTCACTCTCTGATAAGAAACTTGTAGTGCGTAACACGTAAACCCGCGAGTGACAAAAAATCTAAGTACCACGTGCCGAGTACGCGCCAAGCAATAAAAAACACGCAAGACATTTGGATATTAAAAGGTACGTTCAAGCTAAATGCTTGAGACACTTTAATTACTCCCTTTGCTCCCCGTTCAACACACATGCGATTACGCATAGCCTGTAGCATAGTCTCATTTGTATTAACCCCCATCGAGTGCGACAACGCACAAACACCACCACACTAACGTTACACATTGTTTTTCTCTTTCGCCCGCGTCTTTCGCTCGTCGTTGTCTACCTTTTTACACAGACGCACACATTTTTTTTCCCGTTCGCCGTAGTAGTGTGATTACAGATTACTACAGTCGACGCTGAAAAAGGGTGTATAGTGTGACGGTGCCAGTGTGATAACACGCCAGCATTGTCTCACTAATACTGTGTGCCTCGTTTTCTCCCGTAGTGCTTGTGTAAAACAAAGTGCCCCTTCGCGGAACAGTATTACAGTCGACGCTGTAATAGTGTGTATGGTGCGACCGTGTCAGTGTGATTACACACCAATACTCGCCTCACCCGTACGTCTCGGTTACGATTCTCCGCGAGTGTGACTACCTAGTCGGCCGGAATAGTGTGTAACCGGTGTGAATTTGGCCGCAGTGTACTCTAGCTCACCAGCGCGCGCGCGTACCGCCAGCCGTAATAGTGTGACTACAACTATTACAGTCGGCGCCGGGAATAGTGTGTACGGGTGTGAATTTGGCCAGTGTGATTACACACTCTCAACCACCTCACCCACGCCGCGCGCGCTAACGATTCCTACAATTTCGTCCGAACCCCCGTTTCTTCCCGTTAGCTGTAGTAGTGTGACTACAAATTACTACAGTCGACGCCGGAACAGCGTGTGCAGTGTAAGTGGGCCAGTGTGATTACACACTCGCAACCAGTTCACCCACGCCTCGTGGCCCGTTTTCCGTATTCTTCGCACGAACCACAACTCTTCCCGTTTTTAGCTGTAGTAGGGTGACTACAACCACTACAGTCGACGCCGAAAGTGTGTACAGTGCTGCATAGTCGGTGTGCTTCACGCTGACTTTCCGTGACAACTTCCCCGTGTAAACATCCTATCGACGTTGGACCCGAGAACAACCCCAGAAGCAGAGATATTCACATCATTGTTAACAAATCCGTTTCCAGAGTAATAACAAATAAAAATAAACAACGTTGCAATTTGAAAAACTCCTGTCTTTTCTTTTCGACTTTGATCTCCCTTCGTCCACAAAGACCGTCTCACACCTTGAGATACTCAAATTGTAGGGTTTCAGCAAACATAAATTCCTTATTTCGATCCCTGGACAGCGCTAGTTACCTCGGCGTTGTGACGGTTCGTTACAGTATTCTTGAAGTATTCTAATTCAAAAAATAAAGTCAATTTAATGATACCGAGCACAAAAAAAAATGTAAAAATGCCGCACTTTGCGACACTTTGCCCCATAGTGCAGTGGAAGTTTCTGTCTGGGTTGAGGTGTGTTATGTACTATATGATTTTATTGGTTTATCAGCCATTAAAGAAAACGCAAATCAGCTGTTTGCAATAGCAATAGCAGAGGTACAAAACTCTGCTCTTTATGCCACAAACAAAGGTTTTCCATCCATACCTTGTCAATATTTTCTAATGATGTCTGTTATATCATTTCGTTTTTGACACAAATTTTGCCTTATTTTCAAAATTGACTGAAGAACAAAGCATAGTGATGTTGAATTTGTCGTCTTGAAGTTCTAAAAAATAATTCAATATGTTCGCAAACTTCTACTAATGACTTTCCTATGCCTATATTGATGTTAAATAAGGCTTTAGTCATTAAATGCCAAATCTCTATTATTTCTGCGCAATTGTCATTAATAGATTTCAGTATCCTATGGTGTTTTTAAGGACGTTGGCAGATGTGCTGCATTTGCCTTTTTTAAAATATTTCGTTAATTTCTTGCAACCCTCTATGGTCTCCGATAATTCTTTCGTAACTGATAAAGTGTTCTCTAAAACATTTGACAGTAAATGACTGCTGCAGTTGATGCGAATATTATTTTTCAGAACCTTAATTATATATTTGAACCCCTATCAGTGACAAACTTAAATTGGCTCCACTCCAAACTCCAAAAAATGCTGTTTAGTTTTTTTATAATATTGTCATTAGTTGACCTTGTCGAAGTTCATAGTACTTCATGCCCATTACAAATATTATTTATTGTGTTGCCCACTGTGTAGTGTAATGTAACGCCTAAGCAATTGCGGCGGACATAATTGTCAGTTCACAAGTCAATTGTGGCTGATGCTCCGCCTCTCTCGCAGCTCTTTTTTCTTCTCCACTGCTGCATTTTGCACATTCCTTGATATTGTTGTTGGATCTGGAATGACGTCCTCCAAATCAACATTTTCACCATATAGTGCCCCGAGTTTAACGAAAAACTGCACCATTTTCCTAAATCTAGTACCCTTAATATATGGGCAATTCTCTGATGTCGAATGCGACATTTGTACGCATTCAAACTGGAAAAAAAATGTGCCAAGACATTATTTTAATTTTGTAAAAATTGAAACTTATAGCTCTTGGTTAGCACTATAATTGGTGGTAAGATGGATTTTTGGGCAATTGTTCGTTTTCAAGAAAATTGCAAAAATGTTGCGCATTCGCACGAGTTTTGTTAACAGAGTTATGTTAACTTTTTATTAAATAAAATTAATGTTTTTTATTTTTATAACTTCACTTTATTTTCTGTACGTAGCATTCTTGTTCGCGTTCTGTCATCAAGTGTTCTCAAAAGCTTTTTTGTGTCTTGTACGTAGTTGAGAGAGCTTGTGATCTCTCTCTCTCTCTCTCTCTCTCTCTCTCTCTCTCTCTTAAATGTAAACGAAGAGAACGAAAGCTTCGAGTACATAACTCACACGACAAAAACAGAAGTTACTTTTTCAAAAACCAGTTCAAGCACAATTAATTTTAATTAATTAAATTTAATTTTTTTCATTTTTTTAGTAAATTAGAGCATCTTTATTGTTTTTTAATATATTTAGTATATATTTTTATTTTCAATAGAAATTTAATACAAAAAAAATAAATTCAATAAAGTTCAACAAAAAGTAATATATTCATATTATGTACATAGAGACAGTTAATTACCAAACTTAATTAGCGAAACGTGATGAAAGATTTTAATTGCAATTAATTTTAATGCATTATTGCATAAATTTATCTAAATAGTGCTATTTGGTTTGACTTTAAAAATATTAAGGCTGTTTTATTTTAAATTAAATTTTAATCACTGTCGCACGCAACATTTTTTCCATCAAATTAAAAAAAAAATTTTTCACTTTTGAAGTAAATTAGAGGCATCTTTTTATTGTTTTTAATATATATTATGTATTATATTTTATATTTTCAATAGAAATTTAATACAAAAAAATAGTTCAATAAAGTTCACAAAAAGTAATATATTCATATTATGTACATTAGAAAGTTAATTACCAAACTTAAATTATAATATTATTGTCAAAAATATCTTATTTCAATGAATATGCTGTTCTAGCTGATTTTGTCTGTTAGCCATTGCAGCCAAGCCAATGCATCTGGCTTATACCTGGTATGCCGCGCACATCCTTCCATTTTTCATATAACTTATATTGTATAGTCAAATTTTCAATTTGTGCGGATAATGTGAAATATATTTTAACTCCAGTCATGTTTATTATTGGTGAGTTTATCACTCACAATCGGAAATTTTTAAAAAAATCAATTTGAATAAGAAGCTCAGATGGCTTTAAGTTTGTTTTTGTTTTTGTAAAATATTTTTGCTGTGCTCTTTTCATAAATAAATGGGTTTTAAATGATGATAGCTTAGCTTCTACATATATCATTAACCAATTCTGATACGGTTGAAGCTGTATTCGAAAGGACTACATGATTTTCAATTTTACGCCAATGTTGTCAGCTTATTTCATCTTCCATGTAACTCATTTATGCAAGAAGAATTAAATCATCTTTGAGTGATGATAAACATTTCTTACAATGGCTTGTCATGCAATATTCATTTTGAATATTTCAGAAAACCGCTTTAAGAAACGTCTCAAAATCGCTGGGAAAGGATGGAATCACATTAGAGCAACTTTCCAAACGAAAATCGAAGTTTGCATGATACCCGCAATCACACATATTGTGCGGCATTTTATTTGCCAATTGGACATGGCGAGTCGCATTTTAAAAAAAAGTTGATAAAGCTCCTTTTCATTTGGAAATATTTTTTGAACAACTCATACGTTTCTGAGACTGTCATTAGCATGAAGCGATTAGCCACTAGCTTACCCTCAACTAATATCGTGTCTTTTTTTCCTGCAGCTTGCACAATTACATCATCGTTTTGATAAAAATTGGAAATGTTATTGATTAAGCTTTTTGGTATTGGTTTTCTGGATTGGTTTATTGATGCATTTCCTTTATGTTTTTATATTTATTTCCAAGAACTTCCAGGACTTTTAGTTTTTTTTTTTGAAAATCTTTGGGCAGCGCTTTCTTTACTTTTTTTACGGCTTTTGCGAAAGTTTGATGGCAATTATAAACCGCAGCTTCTTGTTGGCGCACGCGTGAAATATCAAAGAGTTTGTGGCGCCTCTCCCGTTGTCGTATGCGATCATATTTTCTTTTCTCTTCAATTATTTGTCATTACTTCAGTCACCTTTCCATCATTGTTCTAGCATTTCTCATTCTTTCTTTTGTTTTTAAATTATACTGTGTTGCATTTTTGTTCATCTCTTATTTGATATTTTCTCTCCACTGCGTACACCGTATTTGTTATTTCTTTTGACTTTTTCATCTACCATAAAAAAAATTATTAACGAATAACATAAAAAAAAAATTATCTTACTTACCAATATCGCACGCGACAAACTTTCAAAATTTTTAAAAATTCGAGCAGTGCTTATACTTAACCAATTTGTATGCCATATATGATATTACTGATCATATTTGGTGACAAAATAATATTGGGTAATTCCATGGCGAAAATTATGTGCCCGTGCGAGACTTTTACAGTGCACTGCAGTGAAAATAACATAAACTGAAACAATTTTTAAAATAAGTGAATGTTATTCTTAAAGCTCTAGATAAGCACTATATTTAGAGCTAAGATTGATTTTAGGAACTTGATCTGTTTTCCCGATAAAATTATATAGTTTCGTTCATAATTTTTGGGTTTGCGTACGAATTGGTTAATTTTTGCAATTATCAAAACAGGAAACAAACAGAACGAAGATTCCAAAACCATTTCTTAGCTCTAATTAAAGTACTTATCTAGAGCTATAAAAATAAACTTTTCTTATTTTCCAAATTGTTTCAGTTTATGTTATTTTCAATGCAAAGAGTCTCGCACGGGACAAATTCCGTTTTGGAATTACCCATATGTGTTTGGACACAATTTTGCATGCTCACTGGCAAACAACAAATGCTGTCGAAAAAAGTAGCTCTATCTCTTATAGTCTCTGAGATCCTGTGTTTCATACGGACGGAGGGACATGGCTAGATGGTCTTGGCTGTTGACGCTGATCAATGAATATATATACTTACATACATTTCTGCCGGCACAAAGTTATTAAATACCCTTTCTACCTATAGGTAGTACTCCTGCTAGAACGGCATTGTACTGCTCCTTCGGGAATCGTTTCTGGACAAACGAGTCCGCGTTCCTGAGAAACTGAGCCAGCGTATGGATCTGGAATGACCCAATTTCAATGCCATCGGGGTTTCCGGAATGGAAGAGTCACCCGATATCTGCGACATTTTGCTTACGAAAGTTGTGGCTTACAAACTTTTCTTCGCAAACGAAATCGACTCTTTTATCAGCTTTGCTGGAATATCGTCACCTCCAAAGATTTGTAAATGAGTTGTCGAGCTGATCGCTGCTTGGATGGCGACTTGTCGTAACGCAGATGGCAGCTGTCAACCACATTCTGGGAAACGGGGCCGGTGAGCCAAACACGGTTTTCTTTCCCAAGGAGCCACAAATGTTGGGGCGGGGAGCCGCTCAAGATGACTGACGGAAGGATATCCGCGCCAATTAAAATGTCATTCTGACCACTTTTTTAGAAATAATGGATCTGCCAAGTTCGATCGCTGGTAGAATCCCTTTGGAAACTTTGCGGCATATGGAATGAAGGCATCTTGCCTGCCAACTGTGAAATGACGAACGCTGAGGTTTTCGAGCCTTCAGCTTCGTTGGAGAACCAATGCTAGTGACATAACTTCGGGCGCTTGGACCGCAACTGCGTGATTCAGCCCAGATACTTGGACTCGCAGGATTGGAAATGGCAACTTGCTGCGTTGGAACAAACGCTCGAAATGAAGGTCGCCTCGGACCCGGAATCGATTAGCGCACGCGCGGCGTATGTATGGGCCGAAACTGCGTGATTCAACTCAGATACTTGGACTCGCAAGGATTGGAATGACAACTTGATGCATTGGAACAGACGCTCAGAAATGAAGGTCGCCTCGGACCCGGAATCGATATGTATACCCAAGTGTCATAGGACACCCCGCGCGTGCCGAGAAGGACATTCTGTGCGTTATTGGCAAAGTAATTTTGCACATTTGTTGCCGTTGGATTCAGGTGGACTGTATCGGAGAAGAGAAGAGGCACCATTATGGGCACTATCGCCCCGATGAAGTAGAGTGTTGTGCCGCCCCTTGCATGTGAAGCAATTGTACGCACTCGTACACTCTCGGAGTTGGTGACCTCTTGCGAAACAATTTAAACAGAGACTCTTCTGTTTAATGTAGGTCATCCGCTCATTAACCGACATCTGCAAGAAACGCGGACACACCCAGACAGGTGATTCTCCTTTGAGCACAAGTCACACGATTCGCCTTTCGAAAATGACTCGGGTCTCAAAAGAGTTGACTCGCTTTGAACTTGTGGACGGGATGGTCCAGCGATAACGCTCGTTGAGGAACGTGCTCATGTCCTGCATGCGGTAATATTGGACTTGTCCACCAAAGATTGCTCCCATAATGGAGTGTAAGCTGGGGGAACTTGGAATGAGCAAAGAAAAACCAGGATGCAGTCCGCGAAAGGACTAGAGACGGAAATGTCTGACTGCTCACAAGAGCGGTCAAGCACCGCTAAATCGTGCTCTGCAGCTCCTTAATCGCTGCCCCGACTCTGTGAAACCGTGGACAGGTTAAAGAGTATTTGAGCTGGGCTCGTGATTCGTAAGCGCTTGTTTTCAAAGCGCTCACAGAGAGCACTCCAAGCTGACGCGAAAACCATCTTTCGTGAGCGGAATAACTTGGCAATGAGATCTCGTTGGCCTCTCTGTAGTGTTGGAATTCAAATGGAACAATTTCTCGACAGGAGTCAACCTTGGATTGGTAGACGTAGATGGTCATGAAAGATCACGGAAGGTTGGCCAACGCAAGTAATCACCCATGGAAAACTTCGGTGTCGACGGAGGGAGCTTGCAGCCACTGGAGCCGGTAGCGTTACTCCTGACTACCAGGCATACTTGGTTATTTGCCCCTTCACACGGGCGAGACACCGCTCATACACTGACTTGGCACTTGGCCTCTACATTGTCTCAGAGGACTTGCAGCCGGTCACGACGTATCTCGTACGTATGTTTGTTGTCGTCCTCAGCTGCAGCGCTCTGTCCAGAGACCAATTGCTGTTGCTGGGGTCGAGTGGTGAAAATCCGGCTCGAAGACCA
Source organism: Drosophila albomicans (assembly GCF_009650485.2). Lineage (NCBI taxonomy): Eukaryota > Metazoa > Arthropoda > Insecta > Diptera > Drosophilidae > Drosophila > Drosophila albomicans. The sequence continues at coordinate 58,091 of NW_026263579.1, forward strand.
ATGTTTATCGGAGTGGCGTCTCAAATAAGTACACAATTTCACTAACTTTTAGAATCTTTAATTTTTATTTTCACTTTACTAGCAAAGATACTTGTCATGCGCACAAAAGAATGGAACACATGTATGTTTGTGAAGGAAAAAAGACTTAAAGTTGGCAGGCTGACCATCGAGAGAAGAAAAAATTAGATCAGTGTGATGCGTGCTGTGTGACAAGGTCACACGACAGCCCGATGGTTTGCAATCCCAGAGAGCGGAAGCTGCTTGACCTCGTTGATCAGCCTGTGTATATCCATCATTTGCCTGCGCCTTTATCAGCAAACTGAAAACGCAAACGAAACGACAAACCAACAATGCACTCTGTCCAAACCGGAGAATAAGAACTCAACAAGAGAGCGTAGTTTTAATTTGTTTTATAATTTAATTTTTAAGAATTTAGAATGGGAAACTATATGTTGCTTTTGTTTTGGACAAATAATCTTTTGTTTAAGTTCTTAATCCTAAAATAAATTCTAATTTTAAGATAAAATTTTTGTATTTAAATTTCATATTTAAAATTTTTAAGCCACTATTTGACATTTTTTGTAAATGAAAATTGTTCATTAATATAGACTGTGTGAAAAATCCAGTCAATCCAATCCAATCCTCACAGATAATATTTATTACGAGTACGGCGACTTCTCTTTCTTAAATCCTTCAGTTTGTATCACTTAATATTTCATATACTTTTATTTCAGTTTGTCAAATAAAAACACATTTATTAACAACAACACAACTGCGGACACGTCTTTATTGTACGATGGTCAACGACGAAAGAGAGAGAGATTATGAAAAGTGAGACCATGTAAGGCCAAACATCAATCGATATTCGATATATAATATATACTTATTTAATATATTAGTGATGAGATGTTGCGATAACATATGTATATATATGCTGTTTTGCATCCAGTTTGATACATATGTTCTAATTCTATTAATTTTTGGCTGTGAATTGGACAGATGGTTTTTTGAGACCTCCCGTGAGAAACTTCATCCACTGTACGTAAAAGTTTCATTCCGACCAACTCATCAGAAATGTTAAATTTTTTATTTATGCCCGCAACACATTCTATCGTATGAGCTGGTCAAAGTTTTGATCTTCTTGTCTAAATAAATATAATAAATTAAGTAAGAAAGTTACAGTCGAGTGTGCTCGACTGTGAGATACCGCTACCCATTTTTAATAAAGGCAAAATATTGCGGTATTATTTCAAGAATATACCGAAATACTAAAAAAATACTAAAAAATATACCGAATGGTATGTTTGGTATATCGATATAAGTATACGATTCAAAATATACCACAGACTGCACAAATATACCAGATTGTCGTCCAAAGCAACTAAGAAGCCCTAGTAAGTAGGCGTTTTTGCCCATACAAACTATTTCTTTAATAACTTCCACAATTTTTATCTGATCGCAACCAAATTTTTAGGATTTATAACTACTATAGTAATTATTGTAATATACCAAATTCGCAACTCTATCTTTTAAAATTACTCTTGTTTTTTGATTTGCGGGGGCGGAAGTGGGCGCGGCAAAATTTCAAACAAACTTGATCTGCGTGCAAACATAACAAAATTATAGCTCTATCCTCTTATAGTCTCTGAGATCCCAGTTTTCATACGGACGGACGGACAGACACACAGACGGACATGGCTAGATCGTCTCGGCTGTTGACGCTGATCAAAGAATATATATACTTTATAGGGTCGGAGATGCCTCCTTCTACCTGTTACATACATTTCCTGCCGGCACAAAGTTAATTAATACCCTTTTACCCTATGGGTAGCGGTATAAAAACATTTTTTGAGCCCATCAATGCCATTGAAAATGCCTTAGGCTCTTTGTGGGTCTCATACGTGGGCTCAAAAATGTTGTTATAACCACTACCCATAGGTAGTAGAACTACTAACTTTTGTGCCCGGTAAGAAGTGTATTGTAAAGGTAGAAGGAGCATCTCCGATCATTTTTTTAAATTTTAATAAAGTATATATATGTATTCTTGATCAGCGTCAACAGCTGAGACGATCTGGACATGTCCGTCTGTCCGTATGAACGCTCACTTCCGCCCCCGCAAATCAACACATAAGACAGGACAAACCTAAACAATCACGAGCTAAAAATTGGATTAGTATTAGGTTTTTTTAGTGTCATACCTATATATATTTTCTTCATTTATACTTAAATTGAAGAGCAGTGTGGATGGTCCAACTGACCACCTCTCTGCTCGATAGCTTCAAAAATTTTCTAAAATGTCTTGGTTAAGCCGACTTGTTAAAATATACTTTAAACCATATTTGTTGGTCAAATAACCCTCTAGTGCCCAAATTTCTTTTCAAGAAAAAAAATTATTTTTTGGGTTTCAGTATGGCTGTATAAACGTAAAGTGTTTGTTAAAAAAAAAAAAATTTATTTTGCTCGGATCGAGTTTTATATGACTATAACCTTGGACCGCCTAGAGGCGGCTTTGGAAGATAGGCCAACAAAATTAAGTAATCAATTCTTTTGTTTACATGTTTTAATTATATAAATGATATAAGAGATGAGCACCAAAAACAAATAAAAATAACAATTAAAACTAAAGTTACTTAAATTAAGAGCTTCAAATATTTGTGTTCAAGAACTCGTGTTACTTATTTGTGATGAAAAAATCATAGAAACAGTCTTTTTCTCTGGTGAAAAGCACATGTTTATAATACATTACGGCAGACAATTTGAGTTTCAGAAGTACAACCAGGAAGCTTACAAGTTTTTTTTGTCAGCGCGTGATAAAAACATGTTGGAAAATGCTCGACGGTATCGGAAAGTTTTTCTCCCTGTGCATTTATATTTCCTTTACCATCAACTTGTCGCGGTCTTTTGGGAGATTAAGGAGTTTTTAGTATGCAAAGCACATATGCGACCCTCTGATCGAAGTTTTTGGCAATTATGTATGTACTACTTTGCGTTATTAGCGTCGGGCTGGTTTATTCGGTGGGGACAAAATGTAAGCGTTTACCATGGTTTAAATCAAGCATATGCGTGAATAGTCGATTTGTATACTTTGTTGCTCTTTACGGGAATTTATATCGACCTATAAGTCCGTCCATTAAGTCGACACTGCCCATTGTGGCTTTTGTATTCCTGGATAACATTTGGGCAGTTTATGTCAACATACACTTTTTTTCAGAACGAACAAATGTGAAATCAGACTTTTTGGATTCGTTTCATTCAGGAAAGGCTTTGCGCCCGCGTAAGTCGTCGAGCAAGTCGTACTGCCTTATTGGTCCTTCCAAATCGTCAAAGACAGTTCGAGATTTTTGAGGTCGCTGTCAGTTGGCAGCTTACAATTGGAATGCGATGAAGTAGAGTGTTGTGCCGCCCCTTGCATGTGAAGCAATTGTACGCACTCGTACACTCTCGGATGTTGGTGACCTCTTGCGAAACAATTTAAACAGAGACTCTTTCTGTTTAATGTAGGTCATCCGCTCATTAAACCGACATCTGCAAGAAACGCGGACACACCCAGACAGGGTGATCTCTCCTTTGAGCACAAGTCACACGATTCGCCTTTCGAAATGACTCGGGTCTCAAAAGAGTTGACTCGCTTTGAACTCTGTGGACGGTGATGGTCCAGCGATAACGCTCGTTGAGGAACGTGCTTCAGTCCTGCCATGCGGTAATATTGGACTTGTCCACCACAAGATTGCTCCCATATAATGGAAGTGTAAGCTGGGGAACTTGGATGAGCAAAGAAAAACCAGGATGCAGTCCGCGAAAGACTAGAGACGAAATGTCTGAGTGCTCAAGAGCGGTCAAGCACCGCTTAAATCGTGCTCTGCAGCTCCTTAATCGCTTGCCCCCGCCCTCTTGTGAAACCGTGGAAGTTAAAGAGTATTTTGAGCTGGCTCGTGATCAGTAAGCGCTTGTTTTCAAAGCGCTCACAGAGAGCACTCCAAGCTGACGCGAAACCATCTTCGTGAGCGGAAACTTGCAATGATCTCGTTGGCCTCATCTGTAGTGTTGGAATTCAAATGGAACAATTTCTCGACAGGAGTCAACCTTGATTGTAGACGTACATGGTCATGAAAGGATCACGGAAGGTTGGCCAACGCAAGTAATCACCATGCGAAACTTCGGTGTCGACGGGGAGCTTGCAGCCACACTGGAGCGGTAGCGTTACTCCTGACTGACCAGGATACTTGGTTATTTGCCCCTTCACACGGGCGAGACACCGCTCATACACTGACTTGGCACTTGGCCTCTACATTGTCTCAGAGGACTTGCAGCCGGTCACGACGTATCTCGTACGTATGTTTGTTGTCGTCCTCAGCTGCAGGCGCTCTGTCAGAGACCAATTGCTGTTGCTGGGGTCGAGTGGTGAAAATCCGGCTCGAAGGACCAATGTTTTGTCGGAGTGGCGTCTCAAAATAAGTACACAATTTCACTATACTTTTGAAATTAATTTTTTATTTCACTGATTTACTAGCAAAGATACTTGTCATGCGCACAAGAATGGAACAACATGTATTTGTTGTGAAGGAAAAAAGCACTTTAAAGTTTGGCAGGCTGACCATCGAGAGAAGAAAAATTAGATCAGTGTGACTGCGTGTGTGACAAGGTCACACGACAGCCCCGGATGGTTTGGCATCCCAGAGAGCGGAACGCTGCTTGACCTCGTTGATCAGCCTTGTGTATATCCATTTGCCTGCGCCTTTATTCAGCAAACTGAAACGCAAAACGAAACGAAACACCAACAATGCACTCTGTCCAAACCTGGAGAAATAAGAACTCAACAAGAAGAGCGTGTTTTAATTTGTTTTATAATTGAATTTATAAGAATTTTAGAATGGGAAACTATATGTTGCTTTTGTTTTGGAACAAATATCTTTTGTTTAAGTTCTTAATCCTAAAATAATTCTAATTTTAAGATAAAATTTTTGTATTTAAATTCATATTTAAATTTTTTAAGCCAACTATTTGACAATTTTTTGTAAATGAAAATTGTTATTAATATAACTTGTTAGAAAATCCAGTCAAATCCAATCCAATCTCACAGATAATATTTATACGAGTACGGCGACTCTCTTTCGTAATCTTCATTCAGTTGTATCACTAATATTTCCATATACTGTATATTCATTTGTCAAATAAAAACACATTATTACACAACACAACTGCGGACACGCTTTTATTGTACGATGGTAACGACGAAAGAGAGAGAGATTAAGAAAAATGAGACCATGTAAGGCAAACATCATCGATATGCGATATATCATAATATACTTATTTAATATATTAGTAATGAGATGTTGCGATAACATATGTATATACTGTTTTGGGTGAATTGACAATGGTTTTGAGACCTCCGTGAGAAACTTCATCCACATACGGTAAAGTGTGCTCGACTGTCATGAGAGATACCCGCTACCCATTTAAAGTAAGGCAAATATTTGCGGTATTATTTTCAAAGAATACCTGAAATACTAAAAAATAACTAAAAATATACCGAATGGTATGTTTGTATATCGATATATAAGTTTACGATTCAATATACCACAGACTGCACAATATACCAGATTTGTCGGCTCAAAGCAACTAAGAGCCCTAGGTAAGTAGGCGGTTTTGCCCATACAAAACTATATTTCTTATAATAACTTCCTACAATTGTTAATCTGATCGCAACCAAATTGTTAGGATTTATAACTTACTATAGTAATTATGATATATACAAAATTCGCGAACTCTATCTTTAAAATTACTCTTGTTTTTTTATTATTTGCGGGGGCGGAAGTGGGGCGCGGCCAAAATTTTCAAACCAAACTTGATCTGCGTGCAAACATAACAAAATTATAGCTAGCTCTATCTCTATATAGTCTCTGAGATCCAGTTTTTTCATACGGACGGACGGACAGACAACATCAGACGGACAGACGGACATGGCTAGATGTACTCGGCTGTTGACGCTGATCAAGAATATATATAAACTTTTATAGGGTCGAGATGCCTCCTTCTACCTTTACATACATTTCCCTGCCGGCACAAAAGTTAAATACCGCGCTTCTACCCTATGGGTAGCGGGTATAAACATTTTTTGAGCCCATCAATGCCAATTGAAAATGCCTTAATGGCTTTGTGGGTCTCAATCCGTGGCTCAAATGTTGTTATACCCAACCCATAGGGTAGAACTACAACTTTGTGCCGGTAAGAAGTGTATGTACAGGGTAGACAGGAGGCATCTCCGATCAATTATTAAAATTTTATAAAAAGTATATATCATGTATTTCTTGAATCAGCGTCAACAGCTGAGACGATCTGGACATGTCCGTCTGTCCGTATGAACGCTCACTCCGCCCCCGCAAAGCAACACATAAGACAGGACACAACCTAAAACAATCACGAGCTAAAAATTGGATTAGTATTAGGTTTTGTTAGTGTCATACTATTATATATTTTCTTATTTATACCTTAAATTGAAGAGCAGTTGGATGGTCAAACTGACCACCTCTTGCTCGCATGCTTCAAAAAAGTTTTCTAAATGTCTTGGTAGTTAAGCCGACTTGTTTAAAAATATACTTTAAACCATATTTGTTGGTCAAATAACCCTCTAGTGCCCAAATTTTCTTTTCAAAGAAAAAAATTATTTTGGTTTCATATGTATCAAAAGTAAATGTTTGTTTTAAAAAAAAAAATTTTATTTTTGCTCGGATCGAGTTTTTATATGACTATACCTTGGACCGCCTAGAGGCGGCTTTGGGAAAGATAGGCCAAAAAAAATTAAAGTAATCAATTCTTTTGTTTACATGTTTTTATTATAAATGATAATAAAGATGAGCACCAAAAAACATAATAAAATAACAATTAAAACCTAAAGTTACTTAAATTTACAGAGCTCAAATATTTGTGTTCAGAAACTTCGTTTACTTATTTGTGATGAAAATCATAGAAACAGTCTTTTCTCTGGAAAAGCACATGTTTATAATACATTTACGGCAGACAATTTGAGTTTCAGAAGTACAACCAGGAAGCTTACAAGTTTTTTTGTCAGCGCGTGATAAAAACATTGGAAAATGCTCGACGGTATCGGAAAGTTTTTCTCCCTGTGCATTTATTTTCCTTTCCATCAACTTGTCGCGGGTCCTTTTGGTAGATTATGAGTTTTTAGTATGCAAAGCACATATGCGACCTCTGATCGGAAGTTTGGCAATTATGTATGTACTACTTTGCGTTATTAGCGTCGGGCTGGTTTATTCGGTGGGACAAAATGTAAGCGTTTTACCATGGTTAAATCAAGCATATGCGTGAATAGTCGATTTGTATACTTGTTGCTCTTTACGGGAATTTTATATCGACCTATAAGTCCGTCCATTAAGTCGACACTGCCCATGTGGCTTTTGTATTCCTGGATAACATTTGGGCAGTTTATGTCGAACAATACTTTTTTTCAGAACGAACAAAATGTGAAATCAGACTTTTTTGGATTCGTTTCATTCAGGAAAGGCTTTGCGCCCCGCGTAAGTCGAAGCAAGTCGTACTGCCCTATTGTCCTTCCAAATCGTCAAAGACAGTTCGAGATTTTTGAGGTCGCTGTCAGTTGGCAGCTTACAATTTGGAATGCGAATGAAGTAGAGTGTTGTGCCGCCCCTTGCATGTGAAGCAATTGTACGCACTCGTACACTCTCGGAGTTGGTGACCCTCTTGCGAAACAATTTAAACAGAGACTCTTCTGTTTAATGTAGGTCATCCGCTCATTAACCGACATCTGCCAAGAAACGCGGACACACCCAGACAGGGTGATTCTCCTTTGAGCACAAGTCACACGATTTCGCCTTTCGAAATGACTCGGGTCTCAAAAAGAGTTGACTCGCTTTGAACTCTGTGGACGGGATGGTCCAGCGATAACGCTCGTTGAGGAACGTGCTCATGTCCTGCCATGCGGTAAATATTGGACTTGTCCACCAAAGATTGCTCCCATAATGGGAGTGTAAGCTGGGGGAACTTGGATGAGCAAAGAAAAACCAGGATGCAGTCCGCGAAAGGACTAGAGACGGAAATGTCTGAGTGCTCAAGAGCGGTCAAGCACCGCTAAATCGTGCTCTGCAGCTCCTTAATCGCTGCCCCCGACTCTTGTGAAACCGTGGACAGGTTAAAGAGTATTTTGAGCTGGCTCGTGATCAGTAAGCGCTTGTTTTCAAAGCGCTCACAGAGAGCACTCCCAAGCTGACGCGAAAAACCATCTTTCGTGAGCGGAAACTTGGCAATGATCTCGTTGGCCTCATCTGTAGTGTTGGAATTCAAATGGAACAATTTTCTCGACAGGAGTCAACCTTGGATTGTAGACGTAGATGGTCATGAAAAGATCACGGAAGGTTGGCCAACGCAAGTAATCACCATGGAAAACTTCGGTGTCGACGGGAGGGAGCTTGCAGCCACTGGAGCGGTAGCGTTACTCCTGACTGACCAGGATACTTGGGTTATTTGCCCCTTCACACGGCGAGACACCGCTCATACACTGACTTGGCACTTGCCTTACATTGTCTCAGAGGACTTGCAGCCGGTCACGACGTATCTCGTACGTATGTTGTTTGTTGTCGTCCTCAGCTGCAGGCGCTCTGTCAGAGACCAATTGCTGTTGCTGGGGTCGAGTGGTGAAAATCCGGCTCGAAGGACAATGTTTTGTCGGAGTGGCGTCTCAAAAATAAGTACACAATTTCACTATACTTTTGAATTTAATTTTTATTTTCACTTTACTAGCAAGATACTTGTCATGCGCACAAAGAATGGAAACATGTATGTTGTGAAGGAAAAAAGCACTTAAAGTTGGCAGGCTGACCAATCGAGAGAAGAAAAATTAGATCAGTGTGCTGCGTGTGTGACAAGGTCACACGACACCCCGATGGTTGGCATCCCAGAGAGCGAAGGCTGCTTGACCTCGTTGATCAGCCTGTGTATATCCATTTGCCTGCGCCTTTATCAGCAAACTGAAAACGCAAACGAAACGACAACACCAACAATGCACTCTGTCCAAACCGGAGAATAAGAACTCAACAAGAGAGCGTAGTTTTAATTTGTTTTATAATTAATTTTTAAGAATTTAGAATGGGAAACTATATGTTGCTTTTGTTTGGACAAATAATCTTTTGTTTAAGTTCTTAATCCTAAAATAAATTCTAATTTTAAGATAAAATTTTTGTATTTAAATTCATATTAAATTTTTTAAGCCACTATTTGACATTTTTTGTAATGAAAATTGTTCATTAAATATAACTGTTGAAAAATCCAGTCAATCCAATCCAATCCTCACAGATAATATTTATACGAGTACGGCGACTTCTCTTTCTTAAATCCTTCAGTTGTATCACTTAATATTTCCATATACTTTTATTCAGTTTGTCAAATAAAAACACATTTATTAACAACACACACAACTGCGGACACGTCTTTATTGTACGATGGTCAACGACGAAAGAGAGAGAGATTAAGAAAAAGTGAGACCATGTAAGGCCAAACATCAATCGATATGCGATATATAATATATACTTATTTAATATATTAGTGATGAGATGTTGCGATAACATATGTATATATACTGTAGTTTTGCATCCAGTTTGATACATATGTTCTAATTCTATTAATTTTTGGGTGAATTGGACAGATGGTTTTTGAGACCTCCGTGAGAAACTTCATCCACATACGTAAAAGTGTGCTCGACTGTGAGATACCCGCTACCCATTTTAATAAAGGCAAAATATTGCGGTATTATTTTCAAGATATACCGAAAATACTAAAAAATACTAAAAATATACCGAATGTATGTTGGGTATATCGATATAGTATACGATTCAAAAATATACCACAGACTGCACAAATACCAGATTGTCGGCCAAAGCAACCTAGAGCCCTAGTAATAGGCGTTTGTGCCCATAAAACTATTCTTTAATAACTTCACAATTTGTTATCTGCATCGCAACCAAATTTTTAGGATTTATAACTACTATAGTAATTATTGTATATACAAAATTCGCAACTCTATCTTTAAAATTACTCTTGTTTTTTTATTTGCGGGGGCGGAAGTGGGCGCGGCAAAAATTTCAAACAAACTTGATCTGCGTGCAACATAACAAAATATAGCTCTATCTCTTATAGTCTCTGAGATCCAGTTTTTCATACGGACGGACGGACAGACACACAGACGGACAGACGGCCATGCTAGATCGTCTCGGCTGTTGACGCTGATCAGAATATATATACTTTATAAGGTAGGGTCGGAGATGCCTCCTTCTACTGTTACATTACATTTCCTGCCGGCACATAAAGTTATAAATACCCTTCTACCCTATGGGTAGCGGGTATAAAAAACATTTTTTGAGCCCATCAATGCACCATTGAAAATGCCTTAGGCTTTGTGGGTCTCATACCGTGGGCTCCAAAAATGTTGTTATACCACTACCCATAGGGTAGAACTACTAACTTTGTGCCGGTAAGAAGTGTATGTAAACAGGTAGAAGGAGGCATCTCCGATCATTTTTAAAATTTTATAAAAGTAATATATATGTATTCTTGATCAGCGTCAACAGCTGAGACGATCTGGACATGTCCGTCTGTCCGTATGAACGCTCACTTCCGCCCCCGCAAAGCAACACATAAGACAGGACAAACCTAAAACAATCACGAGCTAAAAATTGGATTAGTATTAGGTTTTTTTAGTGTCATACCTATTATATATTTTCTTAATTTATACTTAAATTGAAGAGCAGTTGGATGGTCAAAACTGACCACCTCTTGCTCGCATAGCTTCAAAAAAGTTTTCCTAAAATGTCTTGGTTAAGCCGACTTGTTAAAATATACTTTAAAACCATATTTGTTGGTCAAATAACCCTCTAGTGCCCAAATTTCTTTTTCAAAGAAAAAAATTATTTTTGGTTTCGTATGTATCAAAAGTAAATGTTTGTTTTTAAAAAAAAAATTTTATTTTTGCTCGGATCGAGTTTATATGACTATAACCTTGGACCGCCTAGAGGTGGCTTTGGGAAGATAGGCCAAAAAAATTAAGTAATCAAATTCTTTTGTTTACATGTTTTATTATAAATGATATAAAGATGAGCACCAAAAAACAAATAAAATAACAATTAAAACTAAAGTTACTTAAATTTACAGAGCTTCAAATATTTGTGTTCAAGGAACTTCGTTTACTTATTTGTGATGAAAATCATAGAAACAGTCTTTTTCTCTGGGAAAAGCACATGTTTATAATACATTTACGGCAGACAATTTGAGTTTCAGAAGTACAACCAGGAAGCTTACAAGTTTTTTTGTCAGCGCGTGATAAAAACATTGGAAAATGCTCGACGGTATCGGAAAGTTTTTCTCCCTGTGCATTTATTTTCCTTTCCATCAACTTGTCGCGGGTCCTTTTGGTAGATTATGAGTTTTTAGTATGCAAAGCACATATGCGACCTCTGATCGGAAGTTTGGCAATTATGTATGTACTACTTTGCGTTATTAGCGTCGGCTGGGTTATTCGGTGGGACAAAATGTAGCGTTTACCATGGTTAAATCAAGCATATGCGTGAATAGTCGATTTGTATACTTGTTGCTCTTTACGGGAATTTTATATCGACCTATAAGTCCGTCCATTAAGTCGACACTGCCCATGTGGCTTTTTGTATTCCTGGATAACATTTGGGCAGTTCTATGTCAACATACTTTTTTTTCAGAACGAACTAAATGTGAAATCAGACTTTTTGGATTCGTTTCATTCAGGGAAAGGCTTTGCGCCCGCGTAAGTCGAAGCAAGTCGTACTGCCTTATTGTCTTTCCAAATCGTCAAAGACAGTTCGAGATTTTTGAGGTCGCTGTCAGTTGGCAGCTTACAATTTGGAATGCGATTCGAGCGAATAGTTCCCTAAGAATATATTCCCCGGGAAGCGGCAATGAAGTATTATAATTGTCAAAGTAGATAATCTGATTTTTGAAATCCGGAACATTGCGTGACAATCGAACAACTACATTTGCTGCCGCACAAGATCTGGTGAGCCAGTTTGAACAACGTTGTCAACCTGCTCCACAATATATCTAGAAATTATAGCAAAAGCTAGAAGAGTCACACAAATTGATGAATTTCACCCATTTGTGTGGTTTGTCTGGTAAGTATTGTCTAAGAAAGGTCTTTATCTTCGTTGCACACATTTGTTTTCATCCACAGTTAAGCGTTGGCGCATCGGAGCTAATTGAAAAATTGTCATTGAAATGATTCACGAGCGGCCGTATTTTGATTAAAGGATCGTGGTCGACAGAATCCTTGGAGGGTAACTTACTGTTATCATTAAAAATGTTATCATTATCATGCCCCAATATGAACGAACATTTGGGTAGCGAAAAACTGACATCACGAAACGAAGTATTGACATCCTTTTGGGCAGCATACAAATTTCTTTGCTGGGTGATATGTTCAATAATATATATATTCTAAAAAATTGAAAACACTTGATGGCGTATCCAGATTTTTAAGTTCTCCGAGGTCAGGCTCATTAAAGGATATTGCAGATACATCCATGATTAGTTCTTTGGCGCCACAACATCTTTTGAAAAGCACATTCAGCTATTGTGCTTTCTTTAACATGAGCAGTATTATGCTCAGCAGGTGCTTTACGTTTGCGTTTCTGTGCTTGAGGTGAATTGGACGCAATCGAACTTGAGGGTGACAACAATTGAAGTTACATAAATCTTTCTAGCCAACAAAGAATCCGATACATATAGCACTTTTTCAATCGCTTCTTCATCTTCCTCATTGACAGGAACTGCTGCTCGTAAACACATCATTAGTCAAATCGTCCTAGAATTCTTCTTTTCCATCCGTATCAAGATCAATAGAATTTAATAATTTTTCAATCTCCACGTTGGAAAGAGCTGATAGCTTAGTCACTTGTCGTCGTTCCATGTCTACTGAAGCAATTATTTGTACTTAAATATATCATTGCACTATGTTGAATTTGACCCGTTTTCGTGGCCAAAACTCATTTTTCGCAAGTATTCAAATTTCCGTTTTTTTAATGTTACCATGTTGAGAAATGATCAAATAGCGATATTGAATACCTAAAATGTTAACTTAACAGTTTAATGTTAAAATAACAGCTGTTAAAGTAAGCTGTTGCAAGCGGACACCACGTGCTGTGTTAAATGTTAAATTTGGGGTGCAATTTCAAATTGGCATATCTCCCACAAAAAAATCATTAAATAATAAAATTCAAAAGGAATATTACTTCTTCAGGTTATTACTATGTGTTGATACTAATATGTTGCGTGTTTTGTTCGTATTTTTCTAACAATTTGTTATATTTAGCAAGTGTTGTCCCCTTGTCACTTTTTCAAAAGAAAGTTGAACTTTCCAAAAGGTTTTAACTAAAATGTTTCAAATTTGTTCAGTGAGTGATCATTATACATGTTGTAGATTTGTCAATTCTGAATTCATAATATGTAAGCTCATTATGCGTTTTTTGCGTTTTTTGCGTAATTTGAATTAATAGGGAGCAACATTTTTGATCAGAATTGCAGAACTGCTAGAGTGTGGCGTAAGCAAGGAACTTTTGCGAGAAACAAAATGCCATAAACACTTTCATAACTTGTTGATCTTGCTGTCCTATTAATTGCTTTAGATATTCGCTTTTTTTCGATTTCTGTGGGCGTTGACACGCCCACTTTTTAAAATACATTTCTATAGTAATAACCTTCATTATACAAGAAACCGGCATTCAAAAATATAGTTTATTTCAAAAACTTTAATTTTGGCCACAAAAACGGGTCAAATTCAACATAGTGCACTCGCGAGTGCGAGTGCCGAGGCATACTCGGCAATTTGCGATCGGTGATTCTATGCACTCGGGTAAAGCCGGTGCCGGTGGTTATGGGTGACCGGCACGATTGTATGTATGTACATACATATGTACGTTTGTGTGTATGTATATTGAGATGCAAGAATGCCGTCGGCTTTTGTATTGTTCTTGTTATTGCTGGTCGCGCTGTTCTTGCACTCATTTTATTTTTTGAAAATTTAAATTCGAAACTATTTTTGGCTTTGTGAGTGTATTTATTTGATGTCTTATATAATAAATAAAAATTAAATTTAATTTTAAAGAATTTTTATATATTGATAAGGAACAAAACAAGTAAAAATACAACTAATCTGTTTTATTTTTATGCTTATAATAAGAATGTAAAAATAAATTTCAGGAAAAACCACCTGAATTTTATTTTGACCATTTGTCAAAGTAAAAAAAACACCCAAAAATCATTCAAAGAAGTCAAAAGTCATAAAATCTACCCGCGAGCCGCGACACACAAGCATCAATAGGGGTGGGGGAAAAACACCCGAGACACTCGCGAGTGTCTGAGCAAAACACTCGCGAGTGTCAGAGCATTTCGTCAAGAGTGTCTAAAATGATCGGTTGCACGAAGAACAACCACCCGCGAGACACAAGTGTGTACAAGCGAGTGCCCTAAAAATGATCGGGTGCCGAATAGGCGAGTGCAAGAAAGGCTCGAGTATGACAATGACTCATACTCGCAGCACTCGCATGATTTTGAATGAGTGTGTATCTCTCACTCGGTTTGCGAGTGCACGAGTAGCAATCGCACTCTTAAAAGTACGGGTGTGAGTCGAGTGTCGAAATTTGCCACCCGTGACGATGTCTGATATGTATATATATGCTGTGTCACATATATTATATATACGGTACGCAGAAAAAATGGCGCGAACACGACACTTGAACAAAAATTTATGGAGAAAAAAGTGTATCTTGAAAACCCATTGCTTGCTGGGATCGAGCGATATATCCAATCCGGCTCGAAGGACCAAAATGTGTAGGGGATCGTTTTCCAGATAATAATAACACTTTCACTTTTCTATTTTTGTCTTCGTAAAACTTTTACAATTATTTATTTGAACTTGAAAAAACACTTGTCATGCGCACAAAGAAATTCGAACATATGGAGGAATAGCAGAAAAACACTAAAAGTGGGCAGGGTGACCAGCATCAAGAGAAATTAGATCAGTGTGACTGCGCATGTGACAAGGTCGCACGCACAGTATACTAACTTTGTCACTATCGATATCAATCGATCGCGACCACACTGTCAGCTGTTTTGAGTGGTCACACCTTCCATCATCTGGCATCAAAAATGATTAATAAAAAAAATTAAAAATATTTAAATTCAAGATGAAATTGATGAATTATTAACAAATTTTATTTAAATGTAAATATATTTATAGGCAAAGCTTTAATATTATATAATGTATTACAATTATAAATTCATCAATTCATCATTCATCATCTGAATTTATGTTTTTCATTTGAAACTGTTGCAATGGAAATTGAAAGACCTAATCATAAATATAACCCCCAATGATTTTTTCTACCCACATAAAAACAAAATAAGATTTCAAGTTTTCTCGCATTTTGGTGTAGCTTGTTTTTTGTATACCCGCTGCCCATAGGGTAGAAGGGTATTATAACTTTGTGTGTGGAAATGTATAATATGTAACAGGTAGAAGGAGGCATCTCCGACCCTATAAAGTATATATATTCTTGATCATCAGCAATAGCCGAGACGATCTAGCCATGTCCGTCTGTGTGTCTGTCCGTCCGAAATAGTTCTCTATGGGCAAAAACATCTTCTATGTATGTATGTGTTGTATGTATGCGTATACGTACATATATATTGTAACGAACCGTCACAACGCCGAGGTAACTAGCGCTGTCCAGGGATCGAAATAAGAAATTTATGTTTGCTGAAAACCCTACAAGTCGAGTATCTCAAGGTGTGAGACGATCTTTGTAGACAAATGGAGAACACGATGTAAAAGAAAGACAGGAGTTTTGAATTCTTAGTTTGTTTTATTTATTTGTTATTTCTCTGGCAACAGATTAGTCAACAATGATGTAGATATTTCTGCTTCTGGGGTTGTTCTCAGGTCCAACGTCGATAGGAATGTTACACGGGTGGTTGTCACGGGAGACAGTGTGAAGCACACTGACTATGTTGCACTGTACACACTTGTTCGGCGTCGACTGTAGTGGTTGTAGTCACCCTACTACAGCTAACGGGAAGAGTTGTGGTTCGTGCGAATAATATGAAACGGGGCACGCGGCGTGGGTGAAATGGTTGTGAGCGTGTAATCACACTGGCCCAATCACACTGTACACGCTGTTCCGGCGTCGACTGTAGTAGTTTGCAGTCACACTACTACAGCTAACAGGAAGAAATTGGGGGTTCGTGCGAATAATATGAAAACGGGGCACGCGGCGTGGGTGAAATGGTTGTGAGTGTGTAATCACACTGGCCCAATCACACTGTACACGCTGTTCCGACGTCGATTGTAGTAGTTTGTAGTCACACTACTACAGCTAGCGGAAGAGTTCGGTGTACTTCGCGAAGAATCGTAACCGGGATGTACGGTGTAGGTGAGGCGAGTGCTGGTGTGTAATCACACTGGCACAGCCGCACTATACACACTATTCCAGCGTCAACTGTAGTAATCTGTAGTCACACTACTACAGTGAACGGAAAAAAATATGCGCGTTGTGCGAAAAGGAAAACAACGACGAACGAAAGACGCGGTAGAAGGGAACAATATCTAGTCTAATCGCATATGTTAAACGGGGGAGCAAAGGGGAATAATCAATGTGTAAATGGGTGTCAAGCATTCAGCTTGAACGTACCTGTAGAATATTCGTGGGTTACGGGATGGAACTTCTTCTCTTTTTGCGTTGCACATGCGCTGTCAACTCGCTTGGCTCTGTTTGCGTTGCACATGCGCTGTTAACTCAGCACAGCTGGGTGAGTGACCGTATATGAGAGAAAAACTCTGGTATATATAATTTTGGGCTATTGTTTTATTTTGAGGCGCAGTATGGTGCGTCACAATATGTACATGTGAAGTAGTATGTAGACGCCCTACCAGACTACAGCAGCAAGGTGTGGTATTAAAGGCTACGCAAAAGCACACAGGAAGGAGAGGAGAAGACAGTCGTAAAAGAACTAGAAAGAAGCAAGTCGCAAGCAAATCGGTCGTCGGAGATTGTTTAATTTTTTTTTGGTATCTTTAATACTCACATGATATACAAACAAGTAAGACAGCTACAGTCGAGTGCACTCGACTGTGAGATACCCGCTACCCATTTTGTATAAAAGCAATATATTTTGCGGTATTATTCTCAAAAATATACCAAATATACTGCAAAAATACTAAAAATATACCAAATGGTATATGTGGTATATCGATATAGTACCGCATTCAAAATATACCATAGACGGGAACAAATATACCAGATTGTCAGCCAAAGCAACTAAGACCCCTAGTAAGTAGGCGTTTTTGCCCATACAAAAGTATTTCTTTAATAACTTCGACAATTTTTATCTGATCGCAACCAAATTTTCAGGAATCATAACTACTGTAGTTATTATTATATATACCAACTCTAGCTTTTAAATTACGCTTGTTATTCTATTTTTTTGATTTGCGGGGGCGGAAGTGGGCGTGGCAAAAATTTGAAACAAACTTGATCTGCGTGCAAATATAACAAATACTGTCGAAAAAAAATTATAGTCTCTGAGATCAAGTGTTTCATACGGACGGTTATATGGGGGCGTGGGGAAGGCGTGGTCAAATTGATACAAAATTTTTTTTCGAAATTCTATCTTTCTCTCCCATATATTTGTGCAAATTTTCAGAATCTTAGGACCGTTTTTAGAGTTTATGCGAAAAATATGGGATTTTGGACCATAGTGCAATGGTAAAATAGCGACAGAAACGGCGTACGAAAGCGTATAGAAATAAGAAAGAACAGTTACAATTGTGTGTATTCGTCTGTGAATTGGTGTTTGGTGTGTATTGCAGAAGAATACGAAACACAGGCATACACCAGTTAAAAGAAAAGAGAAGAACACAATTTTAGGTATTTAAGAACAAAATATAGAAGGGGATCACGAAAAAACAACAAATTCACAAGGAAGTTTGGATTTTCATATGGCGTTGCAAGGTGACATAAACGTTTCTACCAAGTTGGAGCAGCTAATCCAACTAATGGCGCTGAAAGTGGAAGTAGATGAGCTTAGAGAGAATCCCGTCAAGATTGCGGCCAACAGTTTTGAGAAAATTATTAACGAATTTGAAGGTATAACGGTGCCAGTGCTGAAATGGTTTGAAAATTTCGAAAGCAATGCCGATGCATATGAACTGTCGGAAAAACAAAAATATGTCCAAGCTAGGGCTAAGATGACTGGTGCGGCTAAATTGTATTTGTAATCGGAATCGGTGTGTGACTTTAAGAACTTGAAAGAGAAGCTAATTGAAGAGTTCAAGTGCACTTGGAACAGTGCCGATATTCATCAATTGTTGCGCGATTTAAAAAAAAAAAAAAGTCTGAATTGTTCCATGAATATATTCTCCAAATGAAAAAGCTGGCTAGTACAGGCGATGTCGAGCAGGCAGCAGTGATACGGCACATTGTCAATGGCCTACAGATAAAAAACGAGTACAAATGTGCTATGTACCGGTACAAGACATATGAGGCACTTAAGGCAGAGTACGAAATCTATGAACTGACACAAGAACCTGAAAAGAAAAGTAACGAGAAGAAGAACAGTGACTCAAGAACAGTGGGCTGTACTACCAAAGATGCGGCAAACAAATCACGTAAAGAGCATTGTTCTAATTGCGGTTCACCAAATCACAAACGAAACGAATGCAAAGCCGAATTTAAGTGTTTCAGTTGCAACGAGAATGGGCAAGTGTACTCAAGGTAACAACAAAGTACACATTGTTGCAGATCAGCGCCGTCTAAAAAAATTCTTATAAGTGATGTGCGTGTTGACTGTCTTGTCGACACTGGCTCTGACGTCACTATTGTAAATGAAAACATGATGGAAAATGATGGCTAGGCAATAAGTGCACAAAGCCAATAGGCTTCTTCAATGCGCGTGTAAAGATCGACCAGTGGCACACAGAGCACAAATTCTTGGTGGTGCCAAATAGTGCGATGGAGTATAGTGCGCTGTTGGGCTATGACTTATCAATAAATTTAAGCTCTCAGCTGATGCTAATGTATTCATATTCGAAAGCTTTGATTCTGAGCAGAAGTGCTTAGTGGAATATTCAGGTGACGTTCTCAGCGTATTCGAGGAGCACAATGACATTGCAGTGGCGCCTTAATACAAAGGAAAGGTAATTGAATTAATCGATAACAGTTTTCAAAGAGTTGGCACACGAAAGCAGTGCCCAATCGAGTTGAGCATCACGCCAGACGGAGTTATAAAAGCTTTTCGTCAGTCGCCATGTCGCTTATCCGCAGGTGAAGCAGAAGCAGTTACAAATCAAGTAAGCGTATGGCTAGAAAAAGGTATTGTGCGTGAATCTTCGTCTTGTGTAACACGACAAGGCTTATTTGAATTTATAAAGCGCCATTCGGGTTCAGGAACTCACCAGCAGCCTTTATACGGTTCCTGAACCAAATATTTCAAAAGCTTATAAACGAAGACGTTATATATGGACGACATTGTCGTATATTCCAAAACCGAGAACGAATGCATGGAAAAGACAAAAAGAGTACTGGAAACAGCAGCTGAGTTCGACTTAAAAATAAAATGGAAGAAATGCAGTTTCCTTTAGCAGCGCATATGTTTTTTGGGGCATATGGTAGGAAATGAAAGGATCTGAGAAGACAACAGCTGTTAACCATTTCGCAACTCCCAAAATACATACATATTCAGTCGTTTCTTGGCCTGACAGATTTTTTCAGAAAGTTTGCTCCACGGCACGTTGAAGTCGCTCGACCACTAGCCAACTTATTGAAGAAAAACGCCGAGTTTAAGATTGGTCCTGCACAGATTGAGTCAATAAAATCGTTAAAAATGCTGTTAACTTGTGAACCGATCTTGCACATATACGCCAGAGATGCTGCTACTGAGTTGCATACTGATGCATCCAAACAAGGGTTCGGAGCAATGCTGATGCAGTGGTTCGATGGAAAGCTTCACCCCGTCCGTTTCTGGAGCAAAAAGGCGTCCGAAGCTGAATCTAAAAAGCATAGCTACTGTTTGGAAATTAAAGCCGCATACTTAGCATTAAAAAAATTCCGTCATTATCTGCTAGGAATCCGATTCAAGTTAGTAACCGACTGTGCATCTTTTAAACAAGCAACGACCAAAGAAGATGTTCCAAGAGATGTGCAGCAATGGGTGCTTTACATACAAGGCATTACTCCCGAAATAGAACACCGTGCTGGAGAAAAGATGAAACACGTAGATCATCTAAGTCGTTACCCACAGAATGTCCTAATGTTGTCAACTCTCTGCTCGCTTGGTGAAGGCTCAGCAAGAGGATGAACATTTTAAGGCAGTTGTACAAAGCCTTCAAGAAGGACCGTACGAGGACTACAAGATGAAAGGAGGTCTACTCTTTAAACAAGTCGTCGGAAACGAGGTCCCAAAAATAATGGAGCATGAGGTGATAGCCAACGCCCACGATGATGGCCATTTTTCTGTACAGAAGACAATGCATAGCATTAAGCAGCAAAATCCCTCCACACTTGGAAGGTAGGGTGTCAAAATTCATTTCTAATTGTATCCGTTGTATCATCCATAGCAAGAAGTTAGGCAAGCAAGAGGGCTTTTTACACTACATTGACAAGGGAGATGTGCCCCTCCACACTTTGTATATCGACCATCTAGGCCGAATGGATGCGACATCAAAAGCCTACAAGTATATATTAGCAGTAGTCGATGCATTCTCCAAGTTCGTCCTGCTTTCGCAGTTAAGTCAACAGGATACGAAGAAGTTGTAAAGAAGCTAACCGAACGGGCAAGCATTTTCGGTTTCCCAATGCGCATCGTTAGCGACAGGAGTGATGCCAATTTGTCCTTTTTCCGGACAGATCTGTCCTGTTTTTAACGCTTCATCCGGAAAAAGTTGAAAATTAGATTTTTCATCCGGAAATCTGTCCTTTTTTAAATCTAATATTAATTTTTTTTTTTTTTAAATATGTTAGTTGCTTTCGCGCTCAAGTCTAAATTTATTATCAGCTGTAAAATATGAAACAAGTGGAAACTATACGCGATTGCCATACTTAACATATATCGAAAGTTTGGTAAAAAATTAATCGAAATACAACTCTATTTACCGTTTACTTGCACTCTCTGTTTTGGTACTGAAGGAGCAATTTCAAAATTTGTATTAAATTCAAAATGCCAAAAGAAATTTATAAGCAAAAGTTTCGGGATTGCTGGCTACTGCAGCCCGATTTTAAAAATTAACAAAGCTTATTGCAAATACTGCATACTAATAATACTACTGTATTAACTGTAAAATTGACCAATTAAGAGCGCACATGACGACAAAAAAAATTAGTTTCGAGCCGGTCAAATCATCAGAAGCTGCGATAGCTATGTTTATAGCCCAGCATTGTGCTATTGAGCCGGTTGGAATTGCTAAAGACACATTTTGACGACAAGAAGGTTAAATTGCACAGAACCAGGTGTACTAACCTTATTAAAAATGTAGTGTCTGCGTACTTTAATGAAGATCTGCGTCTTGACCTGGGCAATGAAAAGTTCAGTCTGCTAATTGATGAGTCTACCGATAATTATAACCAAGCTTCTACATAAGTATCAGTCGTTAATGTAGCCAAATATATTTAAATTTTTGTGTTTTCAGGGGTTGCTATAATATATTACAGCGCTCAAATTCAATAGAGAAAATTCAATCGACGTTCCTTTCACTTGTTTCAATTGAAAGTGGAGACGCACTCAACATTACCAAGTGCCTCCTGGATGAGCTGTCTTGCCTTAGAATTCCCGTATCAAACTTGATAGGAATCGGCTCTGATAACGCCAGTGTTATAGTGGGTAGCAAAAAAAGCGTTTATAAAGGAGAGCGTGCCGTCGTTGATTCATGTCAAATGTGTGTGCCACTCAGTGCAATTGGCTGTCAATGCAGCTTGCAAAGTGCCTTTACCGGAAGCACTTGAATTTCTTATAACTGAAACGTACGCTTGGTGCTCTGTAAGAGTTCAAGTAGGCAAATTGCCTATAGAGAACTATATAAATATGTTTTAACGTATAAATATGTGTTTAACATCTATTATCGATGCCAGATGATGGCAGGTGTGACCACTCAAAACAGCTGACAGTGTGGTTGCGATCGATTGATATCGATAGTGACAAAGTTAGTACTGTGCGTGTGACCTTGTCACATAATCATCTATAATGGATTACTATTGTGTTTGTTTTAATATTAACTATACTAAAATTTGTTGTTGTTCGTACTTGTCCTAGTAGTTTGTAGTAAAATACAATTTATACAAGTTATTTAAATATTGTCCTATTTAATTTATATATTTCATTTAAATTTTATACATCACAAGGCTCCTCTTAAAATCACCAGTCGCTGACACAAGATGGCTCTCTATTGAAAACGCAGTCAAACGTATAATAACTCAGTGGATTGAACTCAAATTCCATTTTCAAACTGCAGCGTTGGCAGAAAAATGCCACAAAGCAAATATATTGACTGATTTATACAATGACGTCAATTATTTGTATTTGCTATTTTTGAAGCCAATTCTTGACGACATGTCAAGAATCAATAAAAATTTCCAAAGCAAGGACGCCGACGCAACCAAATTACTGGGCGATTTCATTGTGAGCATTAATTGCCTTAAATTATTTTCGCACCGATCGAAGTTGAAGTTAACGTTCTGGTGGAAGAATTTGAACAACATGAAAAAAGAGATTTATATTTGGGATATGAATTTAAATCCAATTTGACAAATTAAAAAAAAAAAATTGATGATGCAACAGAGGTAATAATTCGGCGTAAAGATTTTGTGATCAAATTGATCAATCAATTAAAGCAAAGGTAAATATGTTACTTGATATAAATTTTATTTTTTAAATACAACAATTTTTTGGATGTATTTTAGATTGCCGGACAATTACTCCACACTAAAAAAAATAGACGCATTTTCGGTTGATCGCATTTTAAAATCCAAAAAGGACCCAATTCTGCCTATTTTGAATATATTTTCAATATATCCTGAGATTAAAAGCAAAATAATTTCACAATATTCCAATATTCACTTGATAAATTCGGAAAGTATTGAAAATACTTCAAAATTTTGGTCAGAAGTGAAGAGATATCGAGATTCTGCAGACAACAACCCCTATGAGGACCTGGTGAATTTTGCCTCAGCCTGCTTTCATTGTCATATTCAAATGCTGAGGTAGAGAGAGTTTTTAGCCAAGTAAACTTGGTGAAAACAAAATTAGGAACCGTTTAGAGGTAGATACATTAAATGTCATTTTGGCAATCAAGTAAATATATATAATTAAATGTTCGCGGTTCACGAACAGTAAAAAAAATAAAACAACAACGATTTATTTTTATTTACTAGTAGACTAACTTTATTTGTATACCCGCTACCCATAGGGTAGAAGGGTATTATAACTTTGTGCCGGCAGGAAATGTATGTAACAGGTAGAACGAGGCATCTCCGACCCTATAAAGTATATATATTCTTGATCAGCGTCAACAGCCGAGACGATATAGCCATGTCCGTCTGTGTGTCTGTCCGTCTGTCCGTATGAAACACTGGATCTCAGAGACTATAAGAGTTTGTTTGAAATTTTTGCCACGCCCACTTCCGCCTCCGCAAATCAAAAAAATCGAATAATAAGCGTAATTTTAAAGCTAAAGTTGCGAATTTATATACTATAATTACTGTAGTAGTTATGATTCCTGAAAATTTGGTTGCGATCAGATAACAATTGTGGAAGTTATTAAAGAAATACTTTTGTATGGGCAAAAACGCCTACTTACTAGGGCTTTTAGTTGCTTTGGCCGCCAATCTGGTACATTGTGCCGTCTATGGTATTTTCAATGCTGTCCTGTATCGATATACCAAACACACCACTTGGTATATTTTTTAGTATTTTTTAGTATTTTCGGTATATTTTGAAAATAATACTGCAATATTTTGCGCTTATTAAAAATGGGTAGCGGGGTATCTCACAGTCGAGCACACTCGACTGTAACTTTTTTACTTGTTATTTATAAGTTCGCGGGCTACGCGTCTTAAGTGAGGAAAGTGTCTTTAAAAACTAATTTCATAATATGATGATATGATTTGTGGGAAAGAATTTGGAAGATAGGGGAATAATTATGAGTATGTGTCACATACGAGAAATTATTATGGAGGTGGATATATTACTATATGTATATTTTTTACAAATTTTACCTCTTATAAATTCATGTACATGTATTCCTTCTTCAGATTCGGATTGCGTCGCCATAAATTATGTAGTCATAATTACAACTTGCCAGAAAAGTATCCCAAATTAATTGGTTCCATGGCCACTTATGAGGACAGCAATGAGGATGGAAACATAATTGAAGATGTCTTAAAACTGTTATCTTAATAATACAAAATAAAATTACTATAAACAAACTTTTTGTCCCTTTTTCTATCCTTTTTATACAATTTTCATCCTATTTTTCCGGTTTTTTTTCTCAATCTGTCTTTTTTTCGAAAAACAGCATCACTGAGCGGCAGAGGTGCCGCCTTCACGTCAAATGGATTTGCAGAGTTTGCAAGTGCTAATATGGTGGAGCACGTTTGGTCGACGACAGGAGTGGCTAGAGGCAGTGGTCAAATCGAGACGGTCAATCGCACCATTCTTTCGATTATCGCAACAGTTTCTGCAGAAGAGCCATCCAATTGGTTTAAATACGAATCCAGTGTGCAAAGGTCTATAAATTCGCACGTGCATTCGTCTACACACGCATCCCCATTTGAGATAATGTTTGGTACCAAGATTCCTAATAAGGTCGACGATAAATTACTGGAGCTGCTGACTCGAGAATCGTAGCAGGGCGTAAATTGGCGAGCGAATACCTGAGTTCATACAAGATCGTAAATGTGAAGCGCAACGGTCGATATGATGTAAAGAAAGCAGCAACTAACGTCGAAGGACCAAACATCACAGCGACAAGCTGCGACAACATGAAGCTGTGGAAGTTTGTGGCAGAGAATGAAGAGCTGTTATCATCCGAGACGGATGATGAGGATCAGGAGGGCCGAGTGTGAAGTAGTATGTAGACGCCCTACCAGACCACAGCAGCAAGGTGTGGTATTAAAGGCTACGCAAAAGACGGTCACACAGGAAGGAGAGGAGAAGACAGTCGTAAAAGAACGAGAAAGAAGCAAGTCGCAAGCAAAACGGTCGTGGGAGATTTAAGTTGTTTCAATTCGAAGCATTTAAACTTGAACGTGTATTTTTCTATTACAAAACTCCCACCAGGGTACTTATATTAAATAAAACTATTATTAATCTTACATACATGCCCGCCTCTATATTTGTATCTGTATGCATAGAGGCAATGCGATAGCTCTATTGGTAGAGTGCAAGCATATTACTGTTTAGGTAGTCGGGGGACTCGGGTTCGAGCCCGCTCGGGGTACAAACTTTTTTTTTTTTAATCGTATTTACAACAATTATAAATAAAAATGGTGGATTTTATTAAAGAAATATTTTGTATGAGCAAAACCGCTGCTATGTATGTATTGTATGTATGCGTATACGTATATACATGCTCGTCTATATTAGTATCTGTATGCATAAAAGGCTCATAAGCAATGCGATAGCTCACGTGGTAGAGTGCAAGCCCCGCATGTTGTGGTGCCCGGGTTCAAACCCGTTCGAAGTACAAACTTTTTATACCCGCTACCCATAGGGTAGAAGGGTATTATAACTTTGTGCCGGCAGGAAATGTATGTAACAGGTAGAACGAGGCATCTCCGACCCTATAGAGTATATATATTCTTGATCAGCTTCAACAGCCGAGACGATATAGCCATGTCTGTCTGTCCGTCTGTCCGTATGAACACCACACACAAACAAACTTGATCTGCGTGCAACCATAACAAATGCTGTCGAAAAAAAATTATAGCTCTAGCTCTTATAGTTTATGAGATCCAGTGTTTCATACGGACGGACAGATGGACTTGGCTAGATCGTCGCGGCTGTTGACGCTGATCAGTAATATATATATGTCGTGGAACAGACAGTTAAATTGTAAAGTTTGAATTCCCCATGACTGTTAAATTAGCATAGTTAGATTAGTAATGTAAATGTTAAGAACATTGTTAGTGTTAAGAAACGCAAAATAAAGATATGAAGAAAAAGGATGGTTGATTGGTGAAGGCGAGGTCCGAGCGGGACGGCTATACGGGCTGAGCGTGGCGCGATTGTTCTCAAAGCGTCAGTGAAGAAGAAGACGGATCGAGAGACATTGGCGACTCGCTACGCTTTTACCAAAGAATAAGAATCAAAAATGGAAAATATTAATTTAAACGATTCTTCTACATATACTTTATAGAGTCGAAGATGCCTCG
This sequence comes from Drosophila albomicans, assembly GCF_009650485.2. NCBI lineage: Eukaryota > Metazoa > Arthropoda > Insecta > Diptera > Drosophilidae > Drosophila > Drosophila albomicans. The sequence goes on from NW_026263579.1 coordinate 84,559, forward strand.
TTCTACCTTTTTACATACATTTCCTGCCGGTATTACCCTTCTACCCTATGGGGTAGCGCGTATAATGACTTTTTGCAACAAGCACATAAATAGTGTAAATATTGCAAAGGCACCAACGTGTTTGGAGAAAAGGAAGTTGTGGGAAGAATTGTTGAAATGCAGTATATGCGTTTATTTCAAAATTTGTGAAACGCATTCAAAGCATGGACATTGGAAGTTGACCACAACGAAGGATAGAATTTAATGAGAAGGCGGTTGATCGACGATGCTGTTCCACAGACAGCCTGAACTCAGCATTACAAAATTAGACTACGCCAATTTGAGCACTCAAACGGAGTAAGTTCAACGTGTTAAATAAAAATTGTTAGTTATAATATAATACAAGAATGTATTTTTATTAAAGAAACGACATAATAGAGTCAACAATGCTTAAAGCAAACAAGATCCTTAAGCAAAGGAACCTTGAAATAGATAACAAAATTTGTTCTTTACGCCAACTGCTGGAGGAATATAAGCCGTTTGATTATATCTTAGCGAAATTTTCACGGAGACCCAAATGAAAATATTAAAGAACAGAGGAAAGCGATCGCAATTTAACTCTACAGACATTTCTGCTGCTATTTGTCTGCATACAGCGAGTACCATAGATGTTGTCATTGACCTTATGGACAACGAAGATAAGCTTGAAGTGGATAAGCTATGCGTTTTATCTTTCGACGATATGAAGATTGTTTCTAGTTTTACATATGATAGCTCAGCCATCCAATGGATGATCAATTAAAAATACATATTTTTACGGATAAACCACATTTGATCAAGTTGGTTCGTAAACACTACATCGACAGCGGATTGGTCATCAACGGTAAAAAATTATAAAAGAGAACAGTTCAACAAGCAATTAGCCACAGCGCTAAGTCTGATTTGTCCTTCTCATTTAAGATTATCGAAAGTCATTTAAATGTTGGCTCGCTCGCTAAACAAAAAGTTAAAATGGCATCTCAATTGTTTTCCAACACGACAGCGAGTTCCATTAGGCGATGCTACGAGTTGGGCTATCAAACACCATCGAAACGACTCAGACATATGAGAAACATATCGAGATGCAAAGAGCCGTTTTGACGGAAATGAGTAATATTATGTGCAGGGATATTGATGGCAAAGGACATACATATGCTGCCATTTCAAAAAGGAATTTTGCTCAATAATGCTTCGCTTGATGGTTTACTTTCTTATCCCTCTAGTGCACAAGACCGCCTCTATACCGATAATGTTAAAAATATCGTTATTTTATTCTTTTCTTTCCTTTTGACTAAATTTTGTGGTTTTTCTTATTCGGGGAAGCCCAAAAATTAAGTAGGTTGGTTAATTTGTGCAACTCGGACGAAGTAATAATTTTGTAAGAAGTGCAAAATGTAAATATTTTTTTTTAAATATTATAAATAGTTTGCTGCTGGAAAAAAATTGAACCGTGTTGCTAATAGTCGGAAGGACGCAAAATACGAAACCCACACTAAAAATTAGTTTTCGTTAGCTTTTTGGAGGCGGTCTTGGGGCAATTCGGGAACATAAATTTATAAGGTAAGCTTGAAAGGGAAACAACCAATGCACTATGTTGAATTTGACCTGTTTTTGTGGCCAAATTAAAGTTTTTTGAAATTAACAATATTTTTGAATGCCGGTTTCTTGTATAATGAAGGTTATTACTATAGAAATGTATTTAAAAAAAGTGGGCGTGTCAACGCCCCACAGAAATCGAAAAAAGCGAATATCTAAAGCAATTAATGGACAGCAAGATCAACAAGTTATGAAAAGTGTTTATGGCATTTTGTTTCTCGCAAAAGTTCCTTGCTTACGCCACACTTCTAGCAGTTCTGCAATTCTGATCAAAAATGTTGCTCCCTAATAATTCAAATTACGCAAAAAAAAACCGCCAAAAAACGCATAATGAGCTTACATATTATGAATTCAGAATTGACAAATCTACAACATGTATATGATCACTCACTGAACAAATTTGAACATTTTAGTTAAAACCTTTTGGAAAGTTCAACTTCTTCTTCGAAAGTGACAAGGGGACAACACTTGCTAAATATACAAATTGTTAGAAAAATACGAACAAAACACGCAACATATTAGTATCAACACATAGTAATAACCTGAAGAAGTAATATTCCTTTTGAATTTTATTATTTAATGATTTTTTGTGGGAGATATGCCAATTTGAAATTGCACCCTAAATTTAACATTTAACACAGCACGTGGTGTCCGCTTGCAACAGCTTACTTTAACAGCTGTTATTTTAACATTAAACTGTTAAGTTAACATTTTAGGTATTCAATATCGCTATTTGATCATTTCTGAACATGGTAACATTAAAAAACGGAAATTTGAATACTTGCGAAAAATGAGTTTTGGCCACGAAAACGGGTCAAATTCAACATAGTGGAGTGTAAGGCTCGCGATACACTTATTGCTCATGAGTATAAGGCTCGCGAGTGTGTGTATTTTTGGCCACTCGCACTCGCGCGTGTAAGGCTACCGAAAAGGCACATGAGTAACGGATGCACCCGTTGAGTGTGTATACCCGTGCCGTTCTCTGATACATATGTACATAAGCGTTGCACCGGTAATCTCCGCCGTTTTTCTACTTTGTGTATATTCTGCACAGTATACATATAGATATATATACATATACCCATATATTTATATATGTATGTGTGTACGTGTAAATATCTACATAGTTTAAAGAACTCGTTTATAATTTTGGCTTGGCCGTATGTACATCAGTGCTGCGAGTTTAGCAATTTAGTTGCTAGATCTAGCAACTTTTCAAAATATTTGCAACTTTTTTTGAAAAATATTAACTACAAATTTAGCAACTTTTTATATATATATATATATATATTTTTTTTTTTAGCAATTTTAGCTATTTTAACAATTTTTCATATTTATACTTTACTTAAAGCTTTTTTATTTTGTATTCCCTTTGTTCCATTCACTGCAAAAATTCCGATTAATAGTCAACAATGAAATCGGAACTTGTATTTAACTCAATGGTTCGATTATATGAGCTACTTGAGTTCACTGACATCTTGAGTTAACCGCATTTCAAAGTTCTCGGAAACAAGTGTTTTGTTATTATTATTTTTGAAATTAAGGAACCATGCCAAAAATATGCAAACAACATTTTCGCGATGCTTGGCTTAAAGACGAGGAGTTCAAGCAGTGGATTAGAAATGATTGCACGGATACAACAAAAGCGTTTTTCTCATACTGAAAATGCACAATAGGCGCAAAACTTTTTGATATTCGCCACCATGCCGCCTCAAAGAAGCACGTGACTGCGATAGGAGCACTTACGCAAACAAATAAGTTGCCATATGTTCAAAATACAACTAAAACGTAGGAGCAGGAAGCGGCAATATGTCTTCACATTGCTAAACACTCGGCGATAGCGACATGTGTCCAAGCTATGTGTGCAGCAGTTTTCAACTTGCCAAGGTGCCGCAAACATACAACTGGGTAGAACCAAGTGCAGTTACATAATAAAAAATGTCCTTGCGGTCCATTTCATGGAGGACTTACATAAAGACATCGGAAACGCTGCATTTAGCCTTTTATTGGATGAGTCCACTGACATTGGTGTAACAAAAATTCTTGGTAAGTTTTTGGTATTATATTTTGATATTATTGTCGTTTTTGTACCTGTACATGTAAATTTTCTTAAATCTTTAGGAGTCGCTAATAGCTATTTTAGCAAATCCATAGGGGATGTAGTGTCGACCTTTTTAGGCCTCAAACAAGTTGAGGCAGCAGATGAAGTTTCGATAGCAGATACCATAAAGAAGTTGCTGTTAAGAAAAAATTGAAACATTGGCAATATGATTGGTATCGGCACAGATGACGCTAGTGTTATGACTGGCTCAAAAAAAAAAGTGTTTACACCGAATTGAGAAAATCTGTACCGTCTCTCAAGCTCATAAAATGTGTATGCCACTCAATTCAACTGGCAGTAACAAAGGCTTGCACGAAGTTATTGCCGGACTGCTTAGAATTTCTCGTGCATGAGACTTAGTCATGGTTTTCTAAAAGCTCAAGTCGCCAGTTACAATACAAAAAAATGTATCAATGTTTAAATGATGAGTAGGTATATGTACATATGAACACATGTATTAACAAAAATAATCAGAATTGTGAGCGTCTGCTATTAATTTACTAACAATATATTATATATATGTGATGAAGCTTACTTTCGTGGTGTGTACCAGTTACCAGTTATTTGCAAACATTTTCTGTATAAAATTTAATCAACTGTTTATTTATTATTATTTAGAATCCTTCGAAAACACCAAGAGTGTCCGACACAAGATGGCTGTCCATTGAGAATGCAGTTTCCCGAATCGCGGCGGACCAGTGGACAGAACTAAAACTTCACTTTGAGTTAGCAGCCACTTCTGAGAAGTGTCATAAGGCACATATCCTTAACGGGCTCTATAAAAATGATATAAATTACCTTTATTTATTATTTTTGAGGGCTATATTAAAGGAGATGCAAGCCCTTAATAAAAACCTTCAAAGTAGAAATGGCAATCCAACTATATTCGGATGGCATAATGGCCATCAACTCTTTGAAACTGAAAATTATACCACCTGATTGCAAAATCAATATTTTGAAGGATGACTTTAAAGACAAAGCAGATCCAAACATATAATTAGGGTATGCCTTTGAAAAATACATTAAAGAGCTTAAATTTCAATCACAAGAGAGGCAAGTTAGAACAATTTGTATGGACTTTATAATTGAGTTATAGAAATGTGTTAATTTATTGTCCCCACAAGCAACCAGATAAATAAGAACACTTTGATTTTAAGTTTTATGAACCGCACAAACTCGCTGTCAAAACTAAAGTGACGCTAATTAGACGCGTGCACAAAAGTGAAGGAATGTGTGAGACGACCAGAAGGCTCGGTTGCCGTTGCCTCTTGAGATCCCTTTCCACCAATACATACACAATATATGTAATGCGCGAATATCAATATAATTCTTGCACTTGTATGTATTTACATACGTATTTTTCAACACGCCACCTCAAGAGTTACATTGATATATAAAGAATAGTTGACAGACGAGTATTGTGCTTATTTATTTTAATTAGTTTGTTCATATAGTTTCTTTTCTTTTTTTTTTCTTTTTCTTCTTCTGGGGATTACAATTAGATCCAGCATTTGCTGCAAAGAGTTGGGGAAACCCAGTAAAACCCAACCAGATCTATACAAATAAAAATAACCAAAAATTAAGTTTACATAGTGAAAAAAAAACAAAATATACAAAATATTCAAGATTATTGGATTAAGGAACTTCAGTTGCTTAAAGCTATTCGTAGTTATTTCAATACTAAAGTAAGTGGACCTTTTTTTTTAAAATTAATATTTAGTCCATGACAACAGTTTCGGTTAGGTTTGCTGTTATTCAAAAAAGTCCCATCTGGGCTCTCAAATACTGAATCTGGCGGATGGTAACGGCTTCGTCAAGATGTCAGCAAGTTGGAGATCTGTGGAAATATACTTTACAGAAATTAGTTTCTTTTCAATTTGTTCCCTAGTAAAATGATATTTAATGTCTATGTGCTTCGTTTCTTTTGTGGCAGTAGGATTGTTGGCAATACTAATACAGCCTTGGTTATCTTCAAAAATAACTATTGGACCATTTAATTCTAGATTAATTTTCTTTTATTAAAGACTTAAGCCATAGGGCTTCTCTAACACCTTCAAATAAGGCCATGTATTCTGCCTCAGTAGATGATGCAGCAACAGATTTTGCTTCATGGTGCTCCATGAAATCAGACAGCTCTCAAACATCTTAAATAGGTATCCAGTAGTACTTCTTCTGTCCGTTTCATTCCCGGCCCAGTCAGAGTCTACATATCCTATCAGAATATTTTTAAAATCAACATTTTTCTTGAATGTGAGCTTCAAATCAACAGAGCCCTTCAGATATCTAAGAACTCTTTTCAGGCATTGCCATAGTTCCTTATTGTTGTTGTTTGTATATCTACTCAGAATACTTATTGAAGTGCTTAAATCTGGTCGTGTACATAACATAATGTACATCAAACAGCCAATCAAATTTCTACTTGGTGCATCATATGATTCCTCTGATTGAAGAGCCTCATAGTCTAATTTGCTTTGAAGTGGGGTGCTAACTGCATTACAATCCTCCATATTATATTTTCTCAAAACATTTTATGATGTATGCTGACTGGCTAAGACATATCTGACTGTTTGTTCTATCAATTTTTTATACCAATAAAATGACGAATTTCTCGTAAATCAGTCATCTTAAATTTATCTTGAAGGTACGATTTAAAATTAGACATAGTTTCAGATTCCCTTTGTAGCAATTACCACATCGTCAACATATAACAAAAATATATATATTCCTTGAAATATCTCCCTTATTTAAAATGTAAATACAACGGTCAACTGCTAGATTTTCAAATCCAACATTTTTTCAATACATTTTCAAAGACTTCAAACCAGCATCTAGCGGCTTGCTTAAGACCATATATAGCTTTATTTAGTTTACAAACTTGATTCTCAGAAAAATTGGTTTAAGCCTTTTGGAATATTCATGTAGATTTCATCCTTTAGAGTTCCATTTAGAAATGCAGTTTTTAACGTCCATATGATGGACAAGTAAATCATATTGATTTGAAAGAGCTAACAGAAATCTGAAACTTGAGATTCGTGCAACTGGTGCAAATGTCTCATCATAGTCAGTCATATACTCTTGAGTAAAGCCCCGCGCTACAAGCCTTGCTTTGTATTTTACTAAGTTTCCGAACTCATCTTGTTTTATACTAAATACCCACTTACAATCAACTATGTTTTTATTGTTTTTGGCTTTTGCACTAAGGACCAAGTATTATTTTCAAAATGGGAGTTGAGTTCATCTTTTATGGCTTCTTCCCATAGAGATCTGTCATCACGAAACTTAATTTTCGTCAAAATTAACTGGAATATCATTCAAGCATATTTGAGTATTCATAAGACATTTCTCTAAGAATCGATATGATAATTTTGGTTTACCTCTAAGTCTTTCACTGCGTCTGATTTCTTCATCATTTTCAATTTCTTTTAATTTATCACCAGTTACAACTGGATCGGCATTCTCAAGATTTGTGGAATTTTCATTGAGTTGTAAATTTAATCCAGAATCAACAGATTCAATCTCTTCCTCCAAAGGAAAATCCAACTCTTCACTTTCTCTATTTAAAGAGTCAATATTTGGTTCAACATTATTACTTTGAACCACAGATTCTTCTCCATGTAAAACTCTAGATTTTAACATGTTAATCTCATCCACCACAACATCTCTAGCTGTCATAAATTTCCTTGATTCCTCATTCCACAATTTTATAACCCATTTGGTTCATACCCGACAAGTATAGTTTTGATTGACTTTTCATCAAACTTTCGTTTTCTCACTTTATTTAGTGCATACACTGTCGAACCAAATATCTTGAGATACTTTAATACAGGCTTTTTATTATGCCACATTTCATACGGCGTTTTACTTATATTCTGCAACGCTCTGCTTGGGGATCTGTTAATTAAGTATGTTGCCGTTAAAACAGCCTCACCCCAAAAACATTTATCAAGTTTAGCACAAGAAATCATAGAGCGAGCCTTCTCGTGATGATCCGAATCATCCGTTCTGATACACCATTTAATTGTGGAGTATGAGGAACCGTCAAATGATAGCTGATGCCTTTTTCAACACAGAAATCACGCATTTCATTAGAAAGGTATTCCCTACCATTATCAATATACAAGTTAACAACTTTTAAGTTAAAATGAGCCTCACTTTTAGCCACAAAATCTTTGAAAAAGAAAAAAACATCCAACTTATATGTTACCAAATACGTCACACAGTAATGTGTATACTGATCAATAAAAACTACATAATAGTTTTTATTATCTATAGTTTGTGGTGTAATTGGACCACAAACATCAGAGTGGATTACAAATAGAGGTCGTTGGATATTGTCTTTGTTCTTAAATTTTTCAAATTTTAATCTAGACTGCTTGCCACTTACACAAGCTTCACATACTTCATGATTTGACTCAACATTGGTTTAAAAGATTATTATCTCTCAAAGAGACCTTTTCGTTTTATTTCCAAAAATTTTCCTACACTTATATGGCCCAATCGTTCATGCCACAATCGATACTCAGCACTATTTGGGATTCTAGACGTAAATACCTTACTGTTCAATTTAAATTTTATTATTGGTACATTGTACTCACAGAATCCAGCAAAAAACCAATACTCCGTTTTTCTCGAAACTTTTATGCTTCAGGGTTGAACTCTATGGTCATCCCGGCATCCTGCATCTTTTTGACCGAGAGCAGATTGTGAGGAATATCCTTACAATACAGTACGTTTTGTAGGGTGATTTGGTTTCCAGTACTGGTGAGGTTAAGCACTCCTTTGGCTGTAGCATGAAATATATTCTCCGCGTTTGGCAATCTCTATAGCTACATTCGATTTGCAAACGCTCATAGTCAGAGAATAAAGCTGCGTCATTTATGAGATGATCCGATGCTCCTGAGTCTAGGATAAACTCAACCTCATCCGTGCTCGGCTTGATGTTGCATTTGTCATCATAAAAAGCGAAACTACGCTCCGGCTGTGCCACCACTGCTGTTGTTGTTGCTGCCATTTGAGCCTGCCTTTCCTTTCCACCAAGTGATAGTTGCGATGCTAGGCTCTTTCTTTCGTAAATGGCATCTAAATTCGCAAAGATCTGCCTGGCTCCATCGTCATTGCTAGCAAAAGCTAAAAACGAATCACTTAAATACTCAATGATCAAGTTTTTTTGCAGCTCTTTCAGCCTTTTTGTTTTCTTCGTTCACTTCGAGATTTATCTCATCAATTACTTTCAACAAATCATGCTCCTCCAAAAGAGCTCTAACTCTGAACTTCCAAATAGAGTACTTTTCACCATCAAATGGTTTTATGTTTCTTTTACCCTTATCCATCGTTTTCGAATACAGCAACGCTTCTTAGCAAACAACCTCTTAGCAACACAACATAGTCTAGCAACACAGTCCAGCAACAAAATCCAGCAATACAGTTCAGCAACAAAGTCCAGCAACACAGTTCAGCACCAAAATCCAGCAACAACAGTTCAGCAACAAAATCCAGCAAGAAAGAGAACTTATGGCGAATTCAAATCACGTGGCTTTTGGAATCTTTATGCAGCGAATTCGTCTTGGCTTCTTCCTGGAAATATGTGAAAAAATGTTATGCTGCGAATTGGTCGCAGCGTCATATATTGTGAAATTAATAAGTTATATTTTCCAATTTCTATCACACAATAATCAAACACTTCCAGCAATTATATTTCGTTGCTGACTGCAAACGTAGTACATACATATGCATGTGAATGCATGCATACAAATATTCACATATGCTTTCACTTTTTTATTCACTTTTACTTTCTTTTTATTTTAAACAATCAAAGCATTCCTATTATTATACCCGCTACCCATAGGGTAGAAGGGTATTATAAATTTGTGCCGGCAGGAAATGTATGCAACAGGTAGAACGAGGCATCTCCGACCCTATAAAGTATATATATTCTTGATCAGCGTCAACAGCCGAGACGATATAGCCATGTCCGTCTGTCTGTCTGTCCGTCTGTCCGTATGAACACCTAGATCTCAGAAACTATAAAAGATAGAGCTATAATTTTTTTTCGACAGCATTTGTTATGTTTGCACGCAGATCAAGTTTGTTTCAAATTTTTGCCACGCCCACTTCCGCCCTCGCAAATCAAAAAAATCGAATAACAAGCGTAATTTTAAAGCTAGAGTTTGGTATATACTATAATAATTATATAGTAGTTATGATCCTGAAAATTTGGTTGCGATCAGATAAAAATTGTGGAAGTTATTAAAGAAATTCTTTGTATGGGCAAAAACGCCTACTTACTAGGGGTTTGAGTTGCTTTGGCCGACAATCTGGTACATTGTGCCGTCTATGGTATATTTTGAATGTGCTGTATCGATATACCAAACATACCCTTTGGTATATTTTCAGTATTTTTAAGTATTTTCGATATATTTTGAAAATAATACCGCAATATTTTGCCCTTATTAAAAATGGGTAGCGGGTATCTCACAGTCGAGCACACTCGACTGTAACTTTCTTACTTGTTTATTCGTTGCAATTGTGTCTGGACCCATAACCTATAGAAATCTGAGAAAGAATTGTCCCCACAAGCAACCAGATAAATAAGAACACTTTGATTTAGATTTTTATGAACCGCACTTACTCGCTGACGAAACTGAAGTGACGCTAATCGACGCGTGCACAAAAGAGAAGGAATGTGTGAGAGGGACGACCAGAAGGATCCGTTGCCGTTGCCTCTGAGATCCCTTTCTGAAAAGTTCCAAGTTCTTCCTTTTTCGAAATAATAACACTCGCGGTTTTTTCTTATAATAAATATGTATTTATTAGGAAACTTAGCGGGGTGTTGTACACGCACAGTGGGGGGGGGGGGGTAGTTAGACCGTAGAGATAGAGTCGTGGTTTTGTACTGCCAATAGAGAAAATGCCGACGGCATTTCGTCGATCTATTGCGCTGAGCCGCGCTCCAGTGGTGGTGAGTGTGGGAGAGAGAAGCTGAGAGCATTGGAGCTTGAGTGCATTCTTACGAATTGAGCGCATTGCTGGTGAGCGAAAAAGCTTTGAGTGCTTTTCGGTCGGCGGAACGGAGGTGTGCCCCTCACCTACAATGCGCTCGCATCAACACACAATGCCTGCACCGTCCACCGCTGCGGCAAGTGCCCCCGGAGTGCTGATGAGCCAAGCAGTTGGGACAGTACTTATTGACAAGTACTGCCCGGAGCCGCTTCTCTGGCGTCGCTGGGCAAACCGTGGCACTTGCGCAGTGCATGGACACCGCGGCACACCCTACAGCGGAACGAGTTTGTGCCGGCAGCACAAACCCACCCGCTGGGGGGCGGCCCGGCGAGGCACGGAAACTCCACGCGGAGTAACCGGTGCCACCGGTGCTGGAGAGGGCTCCGTCTCCATCGGGGCGACTTGTCTCGGCGGAGAGCCAGCCAGTCGAGGCGAACTGGGGCGTGCTGGGGAAGAAGAGCCTTCTTCAAACACACCTCGTCCGAGAGGGAGCTGGATGAGCTTCTGGAGGACGCCATGGTGAACTGTAATGAGATGAAGCAGAAGAACAAGAGAAAAAAAGAAAAAAACAAACGGAAGAGAAAGAAAACAAAAACAATAGATTAAAATGAAGAACATGCGCCGGGATGAATTGCCTAAGCCGGAAGAGAAAACCACAGGATATAGTGGATGGCAGTAGAGAGAAGAATGGGCGACTCAGAGCGTGGGTCCCGTAGGAAGGAGGACCAGCTTTGCAACTGGTCGGCGGAAAACACACACGACCGTCTGGATGTCTACCAACACGGACCCTTTCATCAGCGCTTGGGCAAGCGGTCAGCACACGCCCAAGGCGCCATTCTGTGGTGGTATATTCTCCTCTCTGATGACCACCATATCACCGATCTGGAGATCGCGTGAGGGTGACTGCCACTTGTCCGCTTATGCAATTCCTTCAAATATTCGTTCTTCCATCGCACACACAGAAAATGCTGATGGAGAGCCTTGTGCCGTTGCCAGCGGTTGCGGATGGACTCCACATCCTCTCTGGACTCTGGCTCCCGCCATGGAGAGTAGCGGACCCCCGATCAGAAATCGATTTTGGACAGGAGGGTGGAAAGTTCCTCGAACGTAATGTTTAACGGAGGAAACCGTCTTGTATAAATGAGTCTTGAAACTCTTGACGCCTGCTTCCAGAGACCCCCCCATGTGAGGGGCACCAGGTGGGTTTGAATGCCATGCAAACCTTGATGGCTGTGAGTGGTGAGAATCAGGTTGCGGGTGCTCTCCACAAAAATCTTGGAGAGAATGGAGGAGCCTCCGACGAACGTTTTCCCGTTGTCAGAGTACATATGAAGAGGGCACCCGCGCCGTGCCACGAATCGGGAAAAAGCTTCCAAGAATTTTTCCGCTGTCAGATCCGTGGTCGCCTCAAGATGGATTGCCTTCGTGCTGAAGCACACAAAGACACATACGTAACCCTTCGTAATCTTGCAGCCCCGTCCGACGTAGCTTTTGACGTCGAAGGGACCGGCGAAGTCTACTCCGGTGTTAGTGAAAGGTCGCGAAAAAGGTCGACCGAGCGGTTGGGAGATCACCCATCAGCTGCGACTGGAGCTTGCGGCGATGTATCACGCAGGTCTTGCATGCACCAATTACTGTCTTCACCAAGTTCCTTAGCTTGGGAATCCAGAACCAGCCGCATCACCAATTGGTTGCCTCCATGGAGGGAGACTTGATGCGTGAACGAAACCAGGAGGCGTGAAAACACGCAGCCGAACGGGAGTATTATTGGATGCCGTTCGTCGTAGGATAAGGAGGTGGACGCTCTTACGTGTCCACAGGAACGCAGGACACCTTGCTTGTCAAGGAACGGATACAAGCTTAGTATATCGCTTGACCCGACTAAACGTTATGGGATCGGAGGGAAGCACACTCTTTCGTGTATACCCGATTCTGAGCCTGTACAATCAGCCTCTCTTGAGCTTCTGCAAGCTCTTGAGAGCTGAAAGTCTCTGGAAATGGGACCTTGGGATGGCGGCAACGCTGGGCAAACCTTCGCACATACGCAAACACTCGGAGCGCTCGATCGAACCTGGAGAGAAACGGTCGAGAAAGTCCTCACACACAGGACTTGCGCTGCATGGACCTTCACCGCTCGACACTCCAATTCAGTATCGAGCCCAATGTCTGGTGAAGGCCACTGCGCTGGTGAGTGCGTCAGCCATTCAGGCCCCTGCCACCAAAGGCGACTGGCCAATAACTCTTGCGGCGAGACACCGCGGCTCGCCAGATCGGCTGGATTGTGTTCGGAACGAACATGTTGCCAAGTGCCATTCACCGAGTGAATCTTGGCCACTCGGTTCGCCACGAAAGTGGTCCACTTGCATGGCTGCTTATCCAGCCATGCCAGAACTATAGTGGAATCTGTCCACAGCGTCGGGGGTGGGAAATGTGTGGTAGGAGGGCGGTGGAAAATTCTGCCAACAGGAGAGCTCCGCACAGCTCAAGACGAGGTAGAGAGACCGTCTTGATAGGTGCAACTCTAGTCTTCGCTGCTAGGAGACTCACGGACACTTGCCCCGCTGTTTCCACACGTGCATAAAGAGCGGCTCCATACGCGCTCTGAGAGGCGTCGCAAAAACCGTGGAATTGGATTTTTTGCGCCAGGAGTGTACTTGGTCCATCTGGGAATGCGGATGTCCTGCAAGGACGAATAATTTCGCAAAAAACTGGTCCACTGCTCTGTGAGATCCGCCCGGTAAGGAGTCGTCCCAGCCGATTTCTTGCTTCCAGATTTCCTGCATGAAAATCTTGGGCCCAAATGACCACGGGGAGCAAGCCAACCTGCTGCGGTCGCACAACTTGGCGATCTGTGACAGCACTTCTCTCTTGCTGAAAGATGGTTTGGACACCATCTCGGCGATGTTGAAAAAGAACTCGTCGGACGTGGCCCGCCTTCGAATACCTAGCGTCTTTGCGACACTAGCTTCGTCGATCTCGAGGAAGTCTGCACAGAGCAAGTGATCCTTAGGGATTCTTCTCAGCGCATCTTTCGAGTTCGAGGTCCACTCGAACTGGCAGTAGTTGCCGGAACTGGATGGGGGGACTTGAGTCATATGACCCAAATCCAGATACTCTTGAATAACGGAGTCATATTGTTCCTTCAGAGAGTCGTTTCTCTTAAACGGCTCTCGTTTCTCAGGAACTGAGCGAGAGCGGTAGCCCTCGAGTGACCCAGGTCAACGTGACCAGGATCGCGGAATGGGAGCGTGACCATGTAGCGACCCGTTGAGGTTCGCACGGTCGTGGCGTTAAAGTTAGCCTCACAGAAAAGGTCAGAGTGTTTGTGGGACGGTACATGAGGGCAGATTCCCCGCTAACTGGGGGAGGACGTACGCCGACGCCGCGATCTGCAAATCGGGGCTGACCGGGGAGCCAATTAAGAATTGGCAAAACTTTCGAGGCTGGGCTGCCACAGCTTGAGTCAGCCCAGAGACGCGGACTTGCACGGATGTATACGGCATCCTCAAGCGCTTGAACAACTTTTCTGAGAGGAAGGTGGCTTCTGATCCGGAATCTATCAGAGCCCGAGCTGTATAGCGGACGCCGAGATGGCATACGTGAATGACAGCTGTGCTGAGCAGAACACCTTGTGTGGGTTTTTGAAGTCACCCGACTCTCAAAGGAGCTGACCTGCTTGGCGACGGGGGCCTTGCGTGAGGCCCGTGAAACCGTCGGAGCGCTCGTGCTGGCTGACACTTCCGCTATCGCTTCTAGGGTGCGATACCGCTCTAGAAGGAAAGCGTTCATGTCAACCCACGTTGGAATGTCGCTCTTATTTTGTATGGACTGTTCCCAAAGAGAAAGGGTCAATTTGGGGAGCCTCGAAAGAAAGAAAACCAGGATGCAATCCCAATTCTCCGTGTTGATCCTTGAGTGCTCTAAGGCCGTCAGGCACCCTTGGATGGTGCTCTGCAACTTCTGAATGGCTGCACCCGACTCTTGCCCAATGGCGGGCAAATTGAAAAGGATTCTCAGCTGACTGTTTACGAGCAACCGTTTGTTCTCGAAACGCTCAGTCAAGCTGGACCACGCCGACTGAAACCCTTCATTGGTCAAAGGAGACTTTGACACAATGGCATGGGCTTCACAGCTGGTCTTGGAGTTGAGATAGAAAAGTTTCTCAACTTCCGACAGTCTTGGGTTTTGTAAATAGCCGTGAATAAGTCTCGGAAGGGTGGGCCAGCGAGTGTAATCGCCTCAGAAAACTTCGGTGTCGCACGGAGGTAAGCGACACCCTGTGGACATGAACTGCACGGCTTGCGGTTGTACGGGTGTACGAGGAGTGAGTGCCTGGGAGGCATCAGCTATTTGCTCACTTAACTGAGCAGAACACTGCTCATAGAGAAGATAGCAGTAATCATATTTTGCCTGAATGGTAGGCAACTCGTCTGTCGTCATTTCATCCGACATGACGCAGGAGCAAGCCTCGTACTCCTTCTCGACCTTGTCCCACAAGGCACGCATCTGGTCCCTCCGGACCTGGCACGTGTACAGGGACGGGCTGTCAGTAGAAGGCTTGTTGACTCGCGTCGCAAAGTGACTGATACGGTCAGTTGCGGCGATGAACTTGGTCAATGCCGAATCTACTACCTTATGCGAACGAGTAGCAATTGGCAGCCGAGGAATTGGGACGGAAGATCAGACGGAGGTTTCGTGACGAGGATCAGAGGCTTGGTACCGGAAGTGGGCGAAACACTAGCTGACTGTGCGGGGACCTCTCTTTTGGTGTGAACCGGCGATGTGCTGGATGCACGAAGAGCCGACTCCTTCTTGGATCTAGGCAAAGGGGGGCTAATCGAAGTTCTAGCGGCACTAGTAGAAGGCACGGACAGCTTAGCTTCTATCTTATCGGGTTGCCCAATGACATGCTACGCACGGAAGATAGAAAGTCGCTGGTTTGAAAACCAGAAAATCACAAAAAAATATACCAAAAAAATACCAAATGGAACTTGGTTTTTTTTTCTGTCAGGAAAACGGTCCAGATGGTGTAAACGAGACGGAAGGAACGTAGCAACTAGTAAAAAATATACCAAAAAAAAAAATACTGGAAAAAATACCACAGGCTGTGCTGAAATATTTTACACCCAAATGGGTACGGACTGCGGACACAGGCGACGAAAGCAAAGGGAGGGGCGCGGGGAAATTTCCCGCGACAATCAAGCAAATGTTTGTCGAATGCAAGAACAAAAAATGCACACAAAAAATACCAAAAACACAATATGCTGGAAAAAACACAAATGTGGTTAAAATGCGCTGGATGGAAAACACAATAAATAGTCACAACAAATAAAAAATTATTTATATTATACATATGTATATGGATATTTAATATGTGATGGAATTAAAATTGTGTCTATATGTAGGTGTGTATATGTGGCTGGAGTAAAGCCTATACACCGACACTTGAGCTGGGAGTTGCTCTTAAAATTATTATTATTATATAATACATACACTGAATATATCACTTGGCAAAAAAAAAATCAAAAGAAAGGGGTAGGTATGTCGAGTGCGACTACTGCTGCCCTGCCAATCTGTTACTTCACTCGCAGAAGTACTTATGCACGCTGTTAAGCATGCACAACAGTATGTACGTATGTATGTATGTATGCTTGCACTGCGCTGCCAACGTCTAAGCAAGCGAAGTGCACGTACATATGTTTGTATGTAACAAAAAAGAGAGCGAGAGCAAGTGCGGCTGCAAGCCGATGCGGACAACAGCGATTGCACAAGAGTACATGTGTGCGTGGTGAGAGAGCGCGAGAGCAAGCGCGAGAGCAAGCGCGGCTGCAAGCCGGTGCGCTTGCGGACAAAAAGAGAGTGCACCAAATATGTGTGTATGTATGTATGTCGGCAATTATCGCGACATACAAACGTACAAACGAACAAGAATTAAGCAAAACGAAATGCCGGTACACAGCTTGGATTTAAATTAATTAATTCGTATGCTTATATACATATGTATGGAGTATACAATATATAATCTTCGCACTTTAGAATAATTGTCACTTGTCACTGCACTTGCACTTGCACTCACAAAAAAAAGAAAAACACACATACATACATACATACGTACGCGATTGGCGAAAAAAACAGATATAATAATTTATTATATATGTATATAGGAAAAAAAAACCATAGAAAAGGTCGTCCGAGAAAAAAGAGGCCAATTTGGCAAAAGCTATTGGAAAAACTTTGCGCAATATGGCGGAACTCAAGGGGCGGACGATCGTGGAAGAAGGAATAGGAAAGAAGTAAAAACTAGTGGTACTTATCTGCGGAGTATGCTGGAATACCGATGATAATGATGAATCCGGCTCGAAGGACCAATGTGACTCCGTTATTGAAGAGTATCTGGATTTGGGTCATATGAGTGCTTTTCGGTCGGCGGAGCGGAGGTGTTCCACTCACAATGCGCTCGCATCAACATTCTCCCCCCCCCCCCCCCCCTTGCAATATTGGGATTGCAAACGAAACGGCTAGTAGCACGTGCCTGACAGAATCCAGCCCAGCGTGGAATTCTGTGCCATAGGCAGTGTGGTATGCACATATAGCGAGGTTGCACTGTAACCAGAATATCGCTGTATGTTAGCCGGTGTGCATATCACACACTCCTCCATATATACATATAGATATAAATATATATACTAAATGACAGTTACTTATAATAAGCTGTAATATGTATATGCATATATTGAGAGAGTAACGAATATGAACAGTTAAGCAGCGAAGCTTTCGTTACAGTTACATTCAGACTCGAGTGCATGCATATGTATGTATATGCAAGACTCTCGCTAATATGCTTTGTCGCATATTCTTAGCATAGATAATGTAAAGCGTAATAAATAGGTATGCAGCCGCTTCGCTGCTGGCTTCGCCGCGTGCTTTTTCTTACTATGTACTTAGGCTAAGATCATGCTAAGACTTTTGGAATAAATCATTATGAAAAAGTAAATCAAAAGGCACAGACGTGCCGGTGTTATCATTTGTCAATTATTCTCGACACGTGCCAACAGTTTGGTACAGTTTGGCACCAATAAAAGATAACATATCTATAAATCTGCAACAAAAAAAAAAAAAAAATCGAAAGAGAAGAGCATTGGGAAGACGGCAAAATTTCTGAGTGAGTACAGGGTATGGACGGAATTCAGAAGCGAAAAACCCGAAGAAGCGGTTTAAAGGAGAGAACTAGAAAACGAATTTCTGAACTCGTTCAGATTTTGTATAAGTCCAAAAACCCTCCCACGTGGGCAAAGGCAAATGTTCTCACCGCTGAGCTACGGGCGCTTGAGGAATTCTTAAAGTCAAAAAACCAACCCTGTACCACAACTATGCAGAAAACCATCACTAAAACACACCGTCCTTCACCGAAGCAATTACCGAAGCCTACTCCAAGATGCCCTGCGGACTGTGAGGGACCACTGGGAAGCCCGCATTGCCTAGGCACCTGCCTCGGCCATCAATAGAGAAGAAAAAACAAAACATCGGTGAACCATCACCGGCACCGCCCTCCCCCGGGCCAAGGAGAGCCTGCGCAACCAGCGCCGGCACCGTCAACGCGTCAAGTTGACCATAGAGACCGACAGCGCTACTTAGAGCGTAGATGCTGGCAGCACACCAAGGCGCAGGACTGCAGCAAAATATATTTAACCCTTTCGGGACTACTGGGACAATACGTCCCAAAATTTTTCATTGCATACTTGGACAATACGTCCAAAAATTTTTCATTGCATCGTATTTTCTATAATTTTTAATGCTAGAGCACTTGTGAAATATCCCAAACACAGTTTTAAGTGTCTATTTCATAATGTAAACAAAAAAGTAACGGTGAATATCTTCGGATTGGGATTATATGTCCCAGGATAAAAGGACGAATTCAGGATTTCCAAGAATGCAGTACATAATTATTTTTAGTCATCTTTCAGAATCTGAAAAAGGATTTTCTCCAACTATCTTGGTTTCCGAAAGAAAACCCCGTCCCGAAAGGGTTAAATTAAAAAAATTAAATTAAATACTAAGTATATTTTGTAATGCCCGACGACAATTGAGTCGACCGGCAAGAAGTATGGCCCAATAAAGCCATACGAAATATTAGACAGGAAAAACAATTGTAAAACATAATTTTTTTTTATGAGCATTGAAACAAATGCAATAAGCAAATATTTACACAACTGTACTTCACTGAAAAAATAAGGTAGAGTCAAGTACGATTGACTTGGCATTTACATATATAGTATTCTTTTAATAATAATCGTGGCAATCTAAAGAAAAAATATATAAGCCAGGCAAATAATTTAGATAAAATTAAAAAAAAAAAATATGAAAAAAGAAATATGAAAAAAAAATAGAAACAAAGAGTAAATGAATGATTAATAAATAAGAATTACTAATAAATAAATACAATAAAAACATTAATTACTAATTTTTGAATAATAATAGTAATTCTGAAAGTTGAGAGTTGTTGAGCATGAGTTAGATTATTATACGTCTTATTACTTAATATGGAATGGCAACATATAAGAGAAAACCTACAGAGTATCACAATAAAATTTGATAAGTCATACAAATTCTTATCTCAGAATAGAAATATTTTAGCTGATACAGTTAACAAGCATGCTAAGATATTAGTGGATTGCTTTAATGAAGCACGAATACTAATACATAACAACAGGGGAAAATTAAATCAAGCACACTGGTCATTGGTATCTAAACTGTTGATCAAGTTTCGATCAAATTTAATATCAATTCAAAGGAGGTATAACTTGGATATATCGATATCGACTATATTAAATACCACTTTGTTTGTTAGAACTAATGAAGAACTAGAACTAATAGACCAGGACGATTTAAACCCAGTAGAAGACGATAATTAGAAATACCCGAACAGGAAATTAAAGAGAAAGATCACGATCTTACCATACCTGCGGTAATAAATTTACTAGTAGTAGAAGAAGACGAAGAAGAATACTGGTCAGAATCAGAATCAAATTCAGTAATAGAACAGAAACCAGCAATCATGGCGCAGACAAATATTGAATTTATAAATACTGCATCTAGGCTTATACCGGAGTTCAACGGAAAAGCTGAAAAACTTACGTAGTTTTATAGATGCATTAGAAATAATAAAAGAAATTCAAGGCGCACATGAACTTTTAGCTGTATCATTAATAAAAAACAAAGTTAAAAAGGAACAGCAAGAAACTTAATAGGGACCGAAAATACAATAGACCAAATCATCAAACGACTTAAAGATAATGTTAAAGGTGAGTCTATTAACAATCTATCTGCAAGGTTATTGAATCTTACGCAGAATAACAAAACAGCTAATGTCTATACCCAAGAGGTAGAAAAGCTAGCTAAAGCTCTAGAAGGAGCATATATTGAACAAGAATTCAGCATGGAACAAGCTAGAATCACTAACCATACAATACATAGATGCTTCACCCAGAACAATTTTTTGTATCATCAAAAACAGTATTATTGCGACCCCAGTCGGGCCGTGCGTTGCGATTCGAACACCGAGCCTCTTCGGCTCATTCGAAAATTCGAAAGTTCTACCGCAGCGCGCAGCGTTGAGTTCAGTCGCAGATCAAATGCGGAGCGATGAGCACGGGCGCATTTCGTTGCGCTCTGCTTTCGTTTCTATGTATGCGTGTATGTATCTACATGCTCGCCTATATTAGTATGTGTATGCATATGAAGTTTTGCAACGTGCAGTTGCCTCACTGACAAGCAGCTAGCGCACGTCAATTTTTGTTTTGCCGCGACGAAAGTCTCGAAGATGAAGGCAACAACAATTGCTCGCGTTCTATATGTTTGCAGTTAAATGGCACTTGCACAAGGACCGCGTTGGCTCTGCTGGTGGTTTGGCAAGCCCAACATGTTGAGGGTCCCGGGTTCAAATCCCGATCGAGAATATATGCATATTTTGTTTTTTTTTTAATGCGATTTAACTTATTTCATTCCCTTTCAAGTTTACTGATAGAAGTAAAATTTAATAACGCATTGATTTTTGATGATTTACAAATTCCTTTTTGCAAATACTTTTTAAAACTCTATTTAAAAAAGTTTTAACTTTAAAATTTTGTTTTTTACATTTTAAGATAACAATAACATTTCAGGAAATTAGAGAAAATATAAATAATACAATTATTATTATTATTATAAAGTTCAATCTTTTTTTAAAAGATAAATTCATTTTGGTAATTTAGTTTTAAAAGTTTGTTGTTAATAAATACATGTTGTAAATCATGTAATAATACAATTTATACAATATAATACAATTACAGAAAAATATTAAAAACATAATTACAATAAAATAATAATTATATATGTTTTTAATATTTATATTTAAATTTTTTACCAGTTTTAATTTTAATTTATTAGAAAATTTTCTAGCGAAAATTAAAATTGGATGTATCCAATAAACTGGGCTTAAGACCTCTAAAGAACGCAGTAGGTGCTGGGGAATCTGGGGATGTATTATCAAAATTAAATATTTGCGGTGTGCTAGGCGTCTTAGGCGTCATCGGCGGTGAAGGAGATCTATGATCTCGCCAGTCAGTAAATTGCCGGTCCATATTATTATACAATATTATCGGAATTTGTATTATTTGTTAAAATAAAATTGCGGCTACTGCAAACAGTTCAACTGTAAAAAGAACACCGAAAACGATTAACTAATATTAAAACCAAGAACGTTAGATTACCAAATACATGTACCGCTATTGCAAAATGATATTGATAATTCAATGTTATTACCAGCAAGGTCAGAAGTAATGAGAAAAGTTACACTTCGGACTGATAAAGATACTGTATTAATACCAAAACCAGGAAATTCATCCCAGTGTATTAATAGCTAACAGTATCGTGAAGGTAATAGTGCAATAGTTCGCATTTTAAATACAACAGATAAGAATGTAAAATATTAAAAATCCAAATATCATATTCGAATCAATAGACGACTACGAAATTAAATCAAATAAATGGTAATAAAATTAATAGAACAAAAGAAGTACTAAATAAATTACAATTCCCTGAACATGTTAAAGAAGAACTCACAGAGTTATGTACCAATTATAGTGACATATTTGGTCTAGAAAAAGAAGCTATTTCAAGCAATAATTTTTATAAACAAAAATTAAGATTAGCTGATAAAACTCCAGTATATATTAAGAACTATAGAAATGCAGAGACAGAAAACCCTGAAATAAACAGACAGGTCGAAAAAACTGATAAAAAGACGGGTATAGTCGAACCATCTATATCAGAATATAACAGCCCACTTCTCTTGGTTCCCAAGAAATCACTTCCAAATTCAAAAGAAAAAAGATGGCGTTTAGTAGTTCATTATCGACAAATTAATAAAAAACTTCTGGCAGACAAATATCCACTACCAAGAATAGAAGAAATATTAGATCAATTAGGTCGAGCTAAATATTTTTCATGTCTCGATCTCATGTCAGGATTTCATCAAATAGAACTTGAAGATAAATCCAGGAACCTAACATCATTTTCTACGAGCAATGGCTCATATCGCTTCACGCGATTACCATATGGTCTAAAAGTAGCACCAAATTCATTCATGAGAATGATGCAACTTGCTTTTTCTGGTTTAGAACCATCGCAAGCATTTCTCTACATGGATGACTTAGTTGTTATAGGTTGTACCAAACAACATATGTTAAAAAATCTTACAAATATTTTTGAACTTTGTAGAAAACACAACCTTAAGTTAAACCCGGAGAAATGTTCATTCTTTTTACACGAAGTAACATTTCTGGGCCATAAATGTACAGACCATGGCATCCTTCCTGATGAAAAAAAATATGATGTTATTAAAAACTATCCAACTCCAACAGATGCAGATAGTGCACGACGATTTGTCGCTTTCTGTAATTATTACAGAAGATTCATTCATAATTTCGCACAATATTCACGTCATTTGACAAAAACTGTGCAAGAACAAGTAAGAAAGCTACAGTCGAGTGTACTCGACTGTGAGATACCCCGCTACCCATTTTGAATTAAAGAAACATATTTTGCGGTATTTTCTCTCAAAATATACCGAATATACTGCAAAAATACTAAAAATAAACCAAATGGTATATTTGGTATATTGACATAGTACCACATTCAAAATATACCATAGACGGCACAATATACCAGATTGTCAGCCAAAGCAACTAAGACCCCTAGTAAGTAGGCGTTTTTGCCCATACAAAAGTATTTCTTTAATAACTTCGACAATTTTTATCTGATCGGAATCATAACTACTATAGTAAATATTGTATATACCAAAATTCGCAACTCTAGCTTTAAAATTACGCTTGTTATTCGATTTTTTTGATTTGCGGGGGCGGAAGTGGGCGTGGCAAAAATTTGAAACAAACTTGGTCTGCGTGCAAACATAACAAATGCTGTCGAAAAAAAATTATATAGCTCTATCTCTTATAGTCTCTGAGATCCAGTGTTTCATACGGACAGACGGACAGACACACAGACGGACAGACGGACATGGCTAGATCGTCTCGGCTGTTGACGCTGATCAAGAATATATATACTTATAGGGTCGGAGATGCCTCCTTCAACCTGTTACATACATTTCCTGCCGGCACAAAGTTATAATACCCTTCTACCCTATGGGTAGCGGGTATAAAAATGTTCAATTCGAGTGGACTAAAGAATGTGAAGAATCGTTTAAATATCTTAAAAAGGCATTAATGAAACCAACATTATTGCAATACCCTGACTTCAGCAGAGAATTTTGCATAACCACAGATGCAAGTAAACATGCATGTGGTGCAGTACTATCTCAAGAGTACGACGGTGAGCAACTACCAATTGCATAAGCATCGAGAGCTTTCACACAGGGAGAAAGCAACAAATCAACTACAGAACAAGAATTAGCCGCTATCCATTGGGCAATAAAACATTTTAGACCATATGTTTTACGGAAAGACATTTCTTAGTTAAAAACTGACCATAGACTGTTAGTATACTTATTCTCAATGAAGAATTCATCTTCAAAGCTGACTAGAATGAGATTAGATCTAGAAGAGTATCAATTTACAGTTGAATACCTCAAGGGGAAGGATAATCACGTTGCGGATGCATTATCTCGCATAAACGTAGAAGAACTAATACAAATGAACAGAAAAATATTGATGGTACAAACGAGATCATCAAAAATACAGGAAAACATCTGCGCAGATGAAAAAATTAAAATGCATGAAAATATATATGAGCCCAAATGTCTATGAAATTGTTAGCAATAACAACGTAAAAGAAATTCGTGAAATTAAAAATGAACAATTTAAAATGTATATTTAAAAAGGGAAACAAATAATTTCACAATTTGCAATTAAAGATTTATATTCTAATGAAAAATTCGATTTAGATTATTTTTTTTTAAAGGCTTATTTCAGAAGCCGGGATACACAAAATCATTAACTTACAGATGTCACCAAGTGAACAAATTTTCGAATCTGTCACTTTAAATGAATTTAAAATAAGGGCAATAAAGAATTAATAAATATAAAAATAGCGCTATTACAAAAAGTGACACACATAGACAAAAATGACAAAAGTCAAATTAATGCAATCCTGTTAAGATATCATAACGATCCAATAGAAGGAGGCCATACAGGGATTACGCGTACCCTGTCAAAAATAAAGAAATCATACTATTGGCCAAAAATGCTTCAAACCATTAAAAATTATGTAAAAACGTGTGTAGACTGCCAAAAAGCTAAAACTACAACACATACAAAAGCCCCTATGATCATAACAAACACCCCAAATACAGCTTTCGACACTGTTTTAATCGATACAATTGGGCCATTACCACGAACAGAACATGGTAATGAGTATGCGATAACTATAATATGCGACCTTACAAAATATCTAGTTACAATTCCCAGTAGCAGATAAAAGCACACAAAACAGTAGCCAAAGCGATTTTTGAATTTTTGTACTAAAGTACGGTCCTATGAAGACGTTCATAACAGACATGGGTACTGAGTACAGAAATTCACTTATACAAGACTTGTGCAAATATATGAAAATCAGTAATATAGTTTCAACTGCACATCATCACCAGACCTTAGGAACAGTAGAAAGAAGTCATCGAACATTTAACGAATATATTCGTTCATACATATCGATCGACAAAGATGATTGGGACATATGGATAAATTATTTCACATATTGTTTCAATACTACTCCATCAACGGTACATGAATACTGTCCATTTGAACTTGTTTATGGTAGATTACCGAGACAATTCCTAGAATTTAATAACTTACAAAAAATAGATCCAATATATAACATAGACGACTATGCAAAATAATTTAAGTTTAGATTACAAGTAGCACATAAAAGAGCAAAATTAATGATAGAAAAACAAAAACGAAAATTAGAATATGATAAAAAAGTAAATGACTTAAAAAAATGACCAACAATATTGTTTACAATATAACTGGAATCGATTCAATTTCGTTTCATCAGACCATATAACTATTTTCCAGTCGTCCAGTTCCCAAGTTTTATGGAAGAAGCCTGAAGAGTCGCTGCAGGGACGCCACGTACAAGAAACTGCGAAACACTGAGGAGGAAATGTCATGACCTGGAGCTGTTCTACTTGGTGGAGCGTTGGACCAATTA
The DNA here is from genome assembly GCF_009650485.2 of Drosophila albomicans. Classification (NCBI taxonomy): domain Eukaryota; kingdom Metazoa; phylum Arthropoda; class Insecta; order Diptera; family Drosophilidae; genus Drosophila; species Drosophila albomicans. The sequence continues at coordinate 109,976 of NW_026263579.1, forward strand.
AGAATATAGATGAACTATGCAAAAGGAAGACTTTCTAGATATTTTGCAGACCCCATCTTTGCGATTTTGTTGATAAATGGGCATATAAGGGGAGAGACATCACATTTCAACAAGATGGAGATCCAAAACACACGTCCAAAATCTTCAAGGAATGGATCGCAAAACAACAGCCAGCACAGAGTCCTGATCTCAATCGGATCGAAAATTTTTGATCGATAATGAAAAACCTATTGGGACTCTACGAATCAGTACCAGCAAGCTAGCGCGAGATGCAGCAACGAGTCCAGCAGGAATGGAAAAGCTATTATAAAAAGAAATAATACCAAATTTGGTAGAAAATATACCAGAATGAATAAATATCACATTACAAATATCGGTCTTTGGACCAAGTATTAAAAAAAAAAACGTTTGTTGAAAAGTGTTCAAAATGAGCATAACTGAGTACATGCGAGTTTTTTTTGTTTTTTATTTCGTAAATAAACCAATTAGATTTTTTTGGTATATTTTGTATACGATTTTGTTAATAAATATTCAAAGAATAAACACAAAAAATTTGGACTCATTTACTTTACTAATAACTTTTTTATGCGAACCCAAAGTCAGTAGTTGCAAACACTCACACTTGCACGCCACTGTATATGCATATATTGAGAGAGTAACGAATATGAACAGTTAAGCAGCGAAGCTTTCGTTACAGTTACATTCAGACTCGAGTGCATGCATATGTATGTATATGCAAGACTCTCGCTCACTCTCGCTAATATGCTTTGTCGCATATTCTTAGCATAGATAATGTAAAGCGTAATAAATAGATATGCAGCCGCTTCGCTGCTGGCTTCGCCGCGTGCTTTTTCTTACTATGTACTTAGGCTAAGATCATGCTAAGACTTTTGGAATAAATCATTATGAAAAGTAAATCAAAAGGCACAGACGTGCCGGTGTTATCATTTGTCAATTATTCTCGACACGTGCCAACAGTTTGGTACAGTTTGGCACCAATCAAAGATAACATATCACAGCAGTCCGCCTTGGTCTCGGGAGGATACCCGGCAGCACGACGTCCGGGTACACATCAGCCCCCAAGACTGCCGAGAACGATGCCGAGCGGAACCAGTCCTTGTCAGCCACACGAGGGTTGCTGAAAAACTGGCCCGGCTGGTGTGACAGTCCTGGTGGGCGTCGTTATTTGGAGCTGCGGATCCGTTTTGAAGACGACCTCCCGGCTCATAAGTGACGTCTTGGAGCGCAACGTTGCCGTGCACACTCCTTCTGCGCCCACGCGAGTGATGGAGAGGCCCATGGCCACTGCCATCGACTCGCTGATGCGGCTTACAGGACAGCACGGAATCCATGAGCACTCGCGCTTCGAAGGCCGTCTTCCCGTGTCTAGCCAGACCGCCGCGGTGGGGAGAATACTCACTCCCTTGCACTGGAGTAGTGCCGTCAATGACATGGCGGGGCCAGGCACGGGCTTGGTGTGTGGGGCAGTGGGCCGGTTCATCCGGGATAATGATGGTCTGGAGGGTGCCGGTTTTCAACACCTAATTTAACTAGATTGGCGAAGCGAGACGAATTCGCTCAGAGAGCAAAACGAAAGCTTTATTGCGCTCTCGCTTCGCCCTAATTCTAATAACTTAATTTGACAACTTCATTATCTTAACTAATCTACAACAAATGCGCCAACACCGGCCCCGATGAACGGCTGTGCCTTCATGCTATTGGCAGAGGCGCTAGTTTATGTATTGGCCGTTTAAACAGCCCTCCTGTGCTGGTTCGCACGTCTGCGACGCGCACCGCCCCGTCCGCTCCTGGGTATACCGCCACGACTCGACCCACCATCCACTACATCGGCGGATGGTTGTCTTCTGCGACGACGACGAGCTCTCCGATTCGCAGATTTGGCAGCAACCGATCCCACTTGGCCCGTGCCTGCAGGCCCAGCACATACTCCCGGGACCATCGCTGCCAGAACGCTCGCTTGAGCGACGTGACAGCTCGCCATCGCCTTAAGCAACTCAGACCCTCCTGGTCCGGGGTCCGCGATGCTGCCGGTGCTACCAGTGGGCCGCCCACTAGTAGATGCCCTGGGGTTAGTGCCTCGCCGTCGATGGGGTCGTGGCTTACGGCTCCTAGCGGGCGGGAGTTGAGCACCGCCTCGACTGCCACGACCACTGTCTGCAGCTCCTCGGCCGTGAGCAGGGCGTTGCCCACCGTCCGTAGGAGTAGGTGCTTTGCAGACTTCACACCTGCCTCCCATAGTCCTCCGAAGTGAGGAGCCCTCGGCGGTATGAACGCAAATTCGCATCCGCTTCTTGATGCGAAGTCGCGAACTGCGTGCTCCTCGGCCTCGACTCGCCTCCTGAGCTCCTCCAGATGGCGACTTGCTCCGCTTTTAACGCAAAACAGACAAACAAAGCTATGTACGACTTGTACGGCGGCTTTTCGCGAATCCTATAGGTAGTCTCAACTGGGCCACAAAAATCTACAAATTGAAAATGGGCGGAGCGCTCGGAGTCGATCAGCAAGCGAATTTCCCATTATAAGCGTAAGCAGCCGAGGTTTGCATTTAAAGCAACGGATGCATGATCGTACTTTCTGACGACAAAGCTCTTAATCATTGACTAACCAAAGTCGTTCTCTGAGAATGCTCACGAGCGCCCTTGGGCCAGCGTGACAGTTGGTCAAGTGAAGGTACCTTACATAGCTGCGAGCAAATTGTGAGCGCTTCGACAAGAAATAGCATCATACGAAATAGGAGCATTTACCAGTCGCCCTCCGAATCGCAACAACGAAAACGAACCCCAAGATCCTTCATACTCATGTATGAAAGGATTGAGTCGTTGTAGAGCTCACACGTTTACTCTAACGAACCTTTGCTATATCGTCTCTGAATTTGAAATCCTGCATTACTTCTACTATTTACTGAATGCTTCTTTCAGTTCTGATTCCGTTGGAACGGCTTCGAATGAAGCGGAACACATAAGCTAACACTCTCAACAGACTTGTGTGCGACGAAAAACTTTCGATCGAGTCCACGCTCTCTGAATCTCGGCCACTCGATTTGACACGAATGTCGTGAGAGTGGAAGGATGTGACCGGATCCAATGAAGAGTGACTTCCGAATTTGACCAAAGAACTGTCCGTTCATTTGGTGATCGGATCAGCCTTCGGATGCGGTGGCATAGTTCTGCAAGAAGGTGAGCTGCATACAACTCAAGTCTAGGAAGAGTCTTAGTCTTGAGGGGAGCTACTTTTGATTTTGAGGTTAGTATGCGTACGAACGTAAATACACGCCCATACGCTCTTATTGAGGCGTCGGCGAAGCCATGTATCTCTATCGGTGACGTAGGCTCTGTGAACAAATATCGTGGCACTTTATTTTGCAATTGTGTCAAATTTGACTTCAATTGCTGCCACGATGTATCCAAATTCAATGGTATGGATTCGTCCAACTCCAACTTTTGAACCCAGAGCTCTTGAAGCAGTATCTTTGCTTTTATAATAGGCCAAGGCCAAAAATCACACCTAGAGTCTTGGTTGCGTCAGTCTCGGAGATCGTTATCGGCTTTGGTGTACTGTCTGATGCGGAGAACCCAGGAGCATTCGAGAACCAGGAAACCAGTTCAAAACCTGCTCCTAGCAGTATCTGCGACACTTCAGACTTAATTGTCTTTAGGTCCTCGACGCATGCGGCATCAGTCAACATATCGTCAACGTAGAAGTCTTGCCTGATAACCTCAGCTGCCATGGGGTGCGAGGATTTCACAATCTCGCTCAGCTGGATCAAACACCGTATGGCCAAGAATGACGCTGGCGCAGTGCCATATGTTACAGTATTTAATTTGAATAATCTCAGCGAGTCTGATGGGTCTTTTTCTCCACACTATGAGCTGATAGTTTCGATCTGCCTCGTGCACCATAACTTGGCGGTACATCTTTTTGATGTCGGCTGTTAATGCATATTTATGCAATCGAAAACGAAGCAGAGTCGAAAACAGCTCTTCTTGAATGGTCGGCCCGACCATAAGAATGTCATTCAACGCCTTATGTGTCGAAGTGCGACACGAAGCATCAAATACGACCCTCAGCTTTGTCGAAGTGCTTTGGGGCCGTAATACACATTGGTGCGGAATAACATAGTGTGGAGTACTTGGAAGTATGTGACTCACTTCTCTACATATTCTTCCATAAATTCCAAGTACATTCGCTTTAGCTCGGGATCTTGAATTAAGCGTTTTTCAAGCGACGAAAACCCCGTTCAACTTCAAATGAGCACCCAAGCTGGTGCGAATCTGATTTAAACGGCAGTCTTACTTAGAAACGACCAGACGGCAATCTTCTCACATTATTTGTGAAATGATCTTCACAACTTTGTTGTTCAGCGGAAAGGACTTTGGAGGGGAGAGCGCACATCTTCGACAGTCCAAAACTTCAGCAAGGTCTTGTCAATCGAGCTCAAACTTTCTTCCTGATAGCTCAGATTGACAATCATCTTCTGGTGAGATTTTTCACCAGGAGTGTACCGTCCCGAGACAATCCACCCAAGGCCTGTCTTTTGGAGGATTGGACACTCTGGACCTTGCTTTATTTGGCCAACGGACAATAGGTCAAAGAATGTTTCAGCGCCGATAAAAAGATCAATTTTCTGCGGTTTGAAGAAATAGGGATCCGCTAGCTGAATATTGTCAGGTATCTTCCAGTTACTGACATTTACAGTGTGATAACCTGAGATCGATTTGAGGATCCATAAAATCGATCGCGTATTCATTGCAGCCAACTCGCGACTCCAACCACAGTGTGTATCTTTTTCTTAACTTGTGAATTAGATTCATCAATGCTAAGCAAGCTGATGCACTTGTCTTCTCTACGCAAATGCAGCCGCTGAGCTAGTTCGTCAGTCACAAATTGACCCAGAGTCCAGCAAAGCTCGGGCTAAGACGAAATCGCCTGAATTCGTCTTTATGTTGATGACTGCTTTGGCCAGGATCACTTTATCCGACACGGTCGCATGCATCGCATACGAAGTGGATGGACGATCAGGCTCAACAGCGGAGAGACTCGAGGGTGGTAACGCTCTACTATTTGCAGTCGCAGAATATATGTGCAGCAACGTATGATGTGAACGGCTGCACACACGACACTTTTTTGCCTTACATTTGGCGTCAGTGTGACCCTTCCGAAGACAATTTATGCATAATGCAGTTGTTTTCTCGTAGTCAAATCTCTGTTTAACTGCCAAGGCAGCAAACATCGAGTAACTCACGATGGAATGATCTTCGGAATTGCAATATACGCATATTTGGGTCTTTTGATCAATCTTATCTTTGAGCGTCGTACACGAAAACGAGCTTTTATTAAGCTGTTTAGCGGAAACGGCTTGACTATCAGACTTTGTCGAATTATCAGCTGACAAGTGCTGATATCGACGATTAAGCACAGTTTCACACTTACTCCATAATGGAATCTTCGTGTAATCTAGCTGCTCATCCCACTTCTTCTTTGTCATTGCATCAACTTTGTGCATGACTAGGTGAATAAGGATTGCATTTGCAATCTTCTTATAATCACTTATCGACAACAAAGATCCGTATATCGCAGAGACAGTGTCAATCAAGTTTCGCAACGCTGAAGCGGAGGGCTGCGAAATTTTTGGCAGATTGAAAAGAGCAGTGATATTTTCATTAAATATCAGACAATCATAGTCATATAATCTTTTCAAACTCGCCATTGCTTTCTCATAGTTGTCCTCGGTGACTTGAAACGCTCTCACCGTTCCAAGAGCCTCACCAGAGAGACAAGAAATGAGATGATTGAATTTTTCAATGCGCGGAATTGAATGGTCATTGTCAGCAAGAGTCTTAAACAAACTTATGAAATTTTTAAATTCGGAATACTTTCCGCTGAACCTTGGCAATGACAGTTTAGGCAGACGGGTACGAGGAGCAGCAATCGGCTGAATCGATATATTGGCGGATGAAGTATCGGTCAACGACTTCACCACCGCCTTCAGCCTTGCCATTGCAGAAATGAAAATATCTTCTAACTCGCACCGATATTCGACATATTCGTCAAATGCCTCAATTCTGCTTTGATATTTGAGAGCATTTTCAATGTGCGACGACAACATCTCAAGCCTGCACTCTAGCTCTTTCAAATCTCGACCGATAGTGTCATCGAGAATTTGATCATGAATTCTGCTAATGCTCTTTACGCAAATAGCAAGTTTCTTTCTAGAGCCTTCAAGTGTTTCTTTCGAATTCATTATTGTTTAGATTATTAAAGGAGACGAAAAAAAATATAAAAATAAAATACAAAATAAATCTTGTTTTAATTTTAATTTTGAATTATTTTTTATTTTTACTTAATTTTTTTTTTTATTATTATTATTTTTTTTTGAATTGTCCTAGCAACCTCTATGCTATCTCGGACAATTATAGGGGTACACAATTCGAGGGATCAAACGAGATATCGCACTGATATGCTCAACCAACGAATGCACTGCAGTGCACTGTGGTCCCAGTGCGGCATAAAATCGAAAAAATTATTAAACTATTTTTTGAATATGAACAAAATTTTGATTAATAGACATCCCAAATAAATATAAATATACATTTTTTTGAGCATTATTGCAACCCTGTTAATTGAGCGCGGTCATTTAACCAGCTGATTCATTGCAACCCTGAAACTTGCAAATTGGTGGCAACTTTAAGGCAACTTTTAATTGTGTTACAATTGGATTAAATTGGGTGAAAATACCAGATTAAAAATTGTAAACAAAGATCAAGGTATGAAAAATCAATAATAAAACTATTTTGTGTTATCATTATATATGTGTTAGTGTTGTCAAATGTTTTGTAAGTGTCTATTTAGCAGGAATGTGTAACAAAAATAGTTGTGTTTTGTGAAGTGTTACTTTTTCAGCGCATATCGGCGCAAGCAACTAATCAGGTGAAGTTACTTATAAATTATATAGAATTCAAATTAAATTGGTCTTCTTTGCTGGTTTTTGCTCGTTTTCGAAAAAACGGTACTTTTCAGTGTCATATGAATTTATGCGTTCTGAGCTGCTGAAAATATGATCCAAAAACAATTGATGTAATGCTGCAGTAAACGATTTCATTTTATAAAAATTGGGCAATAATGCTACACGTTTAAAGGAAAAAGTTATTAATGCGGTTAAACATTTTATTGGACATATTAAAAAATACCTGCCGAAGTACAATCGATTGCTAAACCGCTTTAAAGAAGTCCACCCACACTGGCTCTCACAGAATATAATAATTGTACTGGACAATGCGGTAACTGTGACTCCATCACCGCCTAAAAAAGGTCGTCCTACCCTTAGCTATAATGAGGCTGGAGCTCGGTTAAAAAGAAAGTTGGCGTCATCAGTAGCTGAAAGTGTTGGACATGAGAGAGACCTTTTACTTCATGCTGCAGCTGTTTTCGCTAAAAAATTTCGTCAGAATATCCAATCCGAAGAGACAACATCTAAGATATCTCCAGATGAAGCTCTGGCATATCTCCTAGAAAATTCTCTGACAAAAAAGCAATATATTAATACTGCTTTGCTAGCCAATAGTCGTAGCTTCAACGTATTTCCAAGCTACAAGAAATTAGTAGAGGCTAAGGATCAATGTCGGCCAAATGGAATAAATATAACTGAAACTGTTGCGCAAGTACCACTGCAATGTTTATTGGATCACACAGCAAGTCGTCTAATTTTATTGCAGAAAGATGTTTTAGAACAGTATCCGGACATTAAGGAGCTGAAATTAATTGCTAGCTATGGCTTTGATGGGTCTACTGGACAGACAATTCACATGCAAAGCTTCAAAGAACATCAAGATCCCATTATTGATCAATCATTGTTTGTCACGTCGCTAATACCTATTAAACTTATAAATAAGTTTGAAAGAAATGTATTTGTAAATGCTACACCACAGTATGTTCGATTTTGCAGGCCCGTGAAAATAGAATTCACCAAAGAAACGCCAACTCATATAGTTGCCGAAAAGTCGGATCTTGACAGACAAATAAAGGCTTTAGTACCTTTCGAATACGAAATTGATAGCAATAAAAAAGTCACAATTACTTATTAACTATGTATGACTTTAATAGATGGCAAAGTTCTAAACGTTTAAACGGGAACAAAATCCACACAATGCTGTCCTTTATGTGGAGTAACACCAACACAATTTTTAACGGAAAAAAATTTGCAATCAAATAACTTCAAATTAAAACCAGGTTCTCTTCAATACGGTATAAGTCCATTACACGCATGAATCAGACTTTTCAAACATGTTTTAAATGTGTCATACAGAATTGGAATAAATAAATGGCACATTAAAGATATGAAGGACAAAGAATTTATGGCGGCCCGGAATCTGAAAATTAAGAAGAAATTATTTGATGAAATTGGAATTTTTGTTGGTATGCCAAAACAAAATGGAAGCGGGAATTCCAACGATGGCAACACGGCCCGCAGAGCGTTCTCAAATGCTGTAGTTTTTGGCTCTATTTTAGATTTCAATCATGAAGTTCTTCACAATTTCCATATCGTACTAATAGTTTTGTCAAGTAAATATAAAATTTCTGTGGAAAAATTTCAAAATTTCTGCAATAGGGCAGCAGCTCTCTCAAGGCTGGAGAAATATCCATGGTATCCCATGTCAGCAACGCTTCATAAAATCACAAATTATTGAAGCTTCTGTGGTTCCGGTTGGTTCTTTGGGTGAAAATGCTTCAGAATCGCGCAACAAATCATACAAGAAAGATCGCATATCCCATTCTAGGATAGGCAGTAGAATTCATCTCATAACAGATGTATTTAACAGAGCTTTGGACTCATCGGATCCTTTGTTATCCAGCCTTCGCATTGCTGAACGAAAGCGATCTAATAAAGTTAAGATCTTACCAAAAGAAGTATTAAGCCTACTAGAAGAGCCGAAAATAATGGACGCATCAAATACGTACAGCGACACAGATACTGACGAAGATAGCGAATAAAATTAGTATAGTATATCTATATACCTACATAATAATAATATATAACAAATACACATGTATATATAGATATTTAAGTCATTCCTGAAGTAAATGTAAATCTATTGTTTGAATTCAACGTCATACTGAATTTCTACTAATAATACCAAATTTTTTATACATACTTATCTTTCTAAAAAAACACAATGTGCAAAGTTTGAGGTCTGTAACTCTATTTTAAGAATTAATGCCAAAAAGTCGACCTCTGGAACCACAATGCATGGTGTAAAACGGATTTGGCAAATGTGGTGAAGGAGTAGAAAACTTACCGTATCCGAACGGCGAAGCAATGCAAGAATGAGTTTCGCGACCGAGTACTCGGTTAGTTGTGCGCCGCATTGGCGATGTCAAATTTTTTGCGGGTTTATTTTTTTTACCCGCTACAAATAGGATAGAAGGGTATTATAACTGTGCCGACAGGAAATGTATGTAACAGGTAGAAGGAGGCATCTCCGACCCTATAAAGTATATATATTTTTGATCAGTGTCAACAGCCGAGACGATCTAGCCATATCCGTCTGTCCGTTTGGTTATCTGTCCGTTCGTCCGTATGAACACCTAGATCTCAGAGACTAGTAGATAGATATAGATCAAGTTTTTTTTTTCAAATTTTTGCCACGCCCCCTTCCACCCTCGAAAATCAAAAAAAATCGAATAACAAGCGTAATTTTAAAGCTAAAGCTAATGTATACAATAGTAACTATAATATTTTGGAGTCCTGAAAATTTGATTGCGATCAGATAAAAATTGTGGAAGGTACTAAAGAAATACTTTTGTATTTTTATACAAGCTGGTACATTGTGCCGTCTATGGTATATTTTGAATGTGGTACTATATCAATATCTCAAATTTACCATTTGGTATATTTTTAGTAATTTTTGTATTTTTGGTATATTTTGAAAAAATACCCCAATATTTTGCTTTTATTCAAAATGGGTAGCGGGTATCTCACAGTCGAGCACACTCGACTTGTTTGTGTTACTGGCATGATCAGCTTAAAAGAATGCAATTTTTCGTTCTCCAACTACACATTTGTATGGCATAATTCCAGGTTTGTTTACATAAATAAAAAACGTAAATAGTAAATTTTACTTATGTATATGCCTGTTGCAATTCTCAAGTGGTTCTAGTGTGTTGTTGATAAGGACTCATCCGTCAGCCGGCAGAGGGTTGGTGGAAATTTTTATTGCTTCGGCTAGGAAATATTGTACGAGGGCTGTCTGATAAATAACCGTCCTAACCATGATGCACGCGACTTTTTGAAAATTTTTTATTTTTCTACATAGTCTCCTTGTAACTCCACACACTTCTCCCAGCGATGCTCCCATCCAGTGTTGCCAAAGTTTGTCGAGAAAAATAAGCTGTTTCTGACGGGAAGAACGTTCCAAAAAAGCTGAAAAATTAGAAAAAAAGCGGGTTTTTCAATTCATTATTATATTTATATATTTAATATATTTATATTTTTCTGATAGGCACCAGTGATGCCAATTTGTCCTTTTTCCGGACAGATCTGTCTTGTTTTTAACGTTTCATCCGGAAAAAATTGAAAATCTGCATACTTGAAATCTGTCTTTTTTTATTTTTCATCCGGAAATCTGTCCTTTTTTTAAATCTAATATAAATTCTTTATTTTTCTAAAATAGTTGCTATTTAAATTTATTAGTAGCTGTAAAATTTGAAACAGGTTTCAACTTTTCGGGGCTGCCATATCTATATCGACAGTTTGGTAAAAAATTAATCGAAAAACTATTCACGGTTTACTTGCACTCTCTGTTTCGGTACTGAACACACAATTTCAAAATTTGTATTATTAAGTTAAAAATGCAAAAAAAAAATGTATAAGCAAAAGTTTCGGGACTGTTGGCTACTGCAGCCCGATTTTAAAGATTGGATTAGCCGACATAATTCAGACATTAACAAGGCTTATTTCAAATACTGCAAATGCAGTATTAACTGTAAAATTGACCAAATAAGAGTGCACATCATGACGACAAAAAAACATACGCAAAATACATCAAGTTTAGTGAAACAAAGTAAAATTTATTTCGAGCCGGTCAAATCTTCAGAAACTTGTCGCCAAGAAGCTGAATTAGTATTAGAAGTGAATTAGTAAAAACACATTTTGACGCCAAGAAGGTTAAATTGCACAGAACCAAGTGCACTAACCTTATTAGAAATGTAGTGTCTGACAGACACTGCCTGTGCCTGAAAAGTATCTCCAAATAATTGGCTTCATGGCTACTTATGAGGACAGCAATAATGACGAAGGAAAATATTGGCGTCACTGCATCGGACATCCCCAGCCTCACATCTATTGGCTGTTCAACAGCGAGGATGCCAGCTTGGATAACGAGACGAGAATCGAGCTCAATCGCCTTGTGATCCATCATATGCAAAGCGGCACGCGGGTGTCGTTCAATGTTTTGCCTGCAATCAGTGGGGCGAGGTAAGTGACAAGTTCCTTAATGATGTGGCTTAAGTCTAGGATACCTAGACTTTGGGTTTATCTTTATTGAGGTAGTGAATATCTAAAGTAACATACATTTAAGCTTTTGGTTTGGTATTTTAATCTGTGCATTTAGCATTCAGTATCGGTATTTAGCTCGAATTGTCGTTGAAAATACTAAAATAGAATATAATATTAAAAATACTTGTAGAAATAAAATATTAATATGCAAAATTACATTTTATGTGATGCGCATATCCTCCTCCCGTAGTATCCTTCTCTTTAATTGTAGCTCCTTGATTTCAACTTTCGCAAGTCGTCATTCACTTGATGCGCTCTCATAGT
>NW_026263580.1:0-31782 GCF_009650485.2 Drosophila albomicans
AAAATTACGAATTTATATATTTATCAATACACAGAACAAGTTTCTAAGAATCAAACTTAGCTCTAATAAAATAGTGCAAATCCAAGCTTTAAGAATAACCTTCCACTTATTTTAAAAGAGAATTCCATATCTAAAAATAAAACAAAGGCGGTGATTTAAATTCATTAATTGTGAAGGGAGAGCTTTCTTTTCCTATTCAAGAGTTTTTTCGCTACAACATGTATGATACAGTAGTTGGGGGGTACGGCGTTTTGGTACATTCGAATTCAGTGAAATCGCTTTGAAAAATCGAAAGTTTTGCATTTTTAATGATAATAGTAAGTTGTAAATATGTATGTTATGGTATCAATAACGTATCACTGCGCTGTGCAAAAAAAACTTGCAAGCTTCCTGGTTGTACTCTCGGAAACTCATTTGTCTGCAGCAAATGTAATAGAGAACTGTTGCGTTTTAATCGATTTTTCACACAAATAAGTTGAACTGTAATCCAAATTATTTAATGCTAGTTGTAATTTCAGTAACACTTAAGTTTTTAAATGTTATTTTATTTGTAATGGTGCATTCTTTGTAATTCTTTAAATGATTATGTATATTTTGATGGCTTACCTCCCATAGCCGCCTTTACGCGATCGAAGCATATAGTCCTATAAAACTCGTGCGTGCAAAAATAAAAGTTTTTTCTAGGCAAAATATTCACTTCTGACACATACGAAATCCAACAAATAATTTTATTCTTGAAAAGGAAAAATTTGGGCACTAGGGGGGTTAAATGATGATAAAAACATGTTAAGAAAGCACAGAGAAATGTGACCTGTGAGATACAGCTACCCATTGGATAAAGCAAATATATTGTTTCGTGTATCTATGCGTGAGTTTTCGCTAACAATCCCCAATGTGAAAGCCACGTATGCTTGAAAGTTAACTTAAGATTAAGAGTGCACAATATAGTTATTGACTGTTGAAGGTGCAATCATTCGCTGTGTGGGTTAGCTTTTTGTCCGATATTTTTTGCATCATTACTCATCATGGGCAATCCAAAGACAGTCCCAGCGACTGAATATTTAAATTTCACAGTTTCTAATTTTTCTTTTATATGGAACATTTAAAGTGATATGTCATCTGATAAATTTAAAAGCAAAAAAGAAATTTCGATCATTGCTAAATGCCAAATTTGTATCAAACCAATTCTTATTTATCAATTTTCGATAAGATCTTTCTTGAATTGTGCTCTGCGGCACACCTTCAAGATACCTATTTTTTGCTTCACAATTTTTTGCCTCTGCTGGCTCACATGCCACAAGTCTAAAGTAATCACGTTTGAATAATTGTTGAAGGCCTTTTATGAATATATAAGTAAATGTTTAGTTCCAATTAAAGATTTTTGTCTTATGTTATGTCAGCGGAAAAAGTGTAGCGTGCGATCACGATGGGTTTACGGCTTTGCTAAAAATCTATAAACTTATAAGACAAACGATCGGGCGATTTTGTCTTCCTAATATCTTAACTTGTCTTTAGGATATTAACTGTCATATTGTTTTATTTGCAGAATTTCGCTAAAAATTGCGTTTTGAAATGAATGAAATTTTGAAAACTAACTTCCACTTGGTATAGCGTGGCGACCACGTCAACAATTTATTTAATTATTTTCAAAACAGTGACTCCAGTGAAATTGAACTCTTATACCTCGAAAGTACTCTCAATTCAACTCTAAACACATTAACAGAAGTTTACGGTAATATCTTTAAAAAAAACCCCCAAAAATTGGATCTTTCATTAGCTAAATCGTGCGAATGTAGCGTGGAACACGTGGGATTTGCCCATTGTAACTTTAATCTTTGTGCTTGAAACATACACACACATATATCATATCTACACACACTTTGCATTTTGCTAGCGCGCAAGCACTACCGTTTTGGTGCGCACTTGTATCAAAAAATACATAAGTACGTGTAACTTCTGCCTGTTGAAACGTTTTGGCGGCGCAGACCAGTAGCATACATCACCATATTTTAACATATATACCAGAGAACTTTAAAAAATCACTATTTTCTTGATTAAATCATCGCGAATTTTTTCAATCAACTCACTCACTGACAAAACATCAAGTGATGAATAAAAATCAATCTAGTATGAGTGAAAATCAACTCATTTTCCGTACACATGCTCATTCACATCAAAAAAATGAGCAATGTTTGGAGAAAGCATCATTCGGATCAAATCGAGTTTGATCGTGTATGAGTAAACCGATTTAGGCGACAAGGACGAATGAAAATGAGCATTAACGAATGCATGTATTGCTATCGAATACATTTTCTATGCGAGCCTTCTTGAAGCTTGTTGTGTGCTTCTTTTTTTTGTCTTCGCCATTCCATCTGTGCAGAAAAAAGGTATCCGTTTGCTGCGCGCCATGAGTAAAATCATACGAGTCTGATTCTGTGAGTTGAAAGGCTATTTGCTGTTCAAAAATGATTGTTGAACCGATGATGCCGCCCGAAATCATTCATGCTGACTACGAGCCGCACAATTTGGAGTGAAACAAAAATCGTTCGACACCCCGAGTGATTTAAAATCTCAAGCGAAATTGTGAGCGCATGCAAGTTTGATCGGCTGGATCCGAACAGGCTGTGATTATCGGCTGTTTGTAGCGCGTTTAGAATTTTTTTCTATGTACGTATACTTGCTTGCATGCTGTAGGCCCGCGTGCATAGGCATTCTGCAAGGGAGACAATAGATTGGCAGAGGCAGCGGTAGTCTGCATTCGATATAACTTTTTATAACCGCACCCTGGAAGAGGTATCATAACTTTGGTGCCGTAGGAAATGTGAACAGGTAGAGAGGAGGATCTCCGACCCTAATAATAGTATATATATGTCGGAGTCATGTTCTACCGAGTCTGTTTATCATTTATCGCGAAGCGAGTTTCGATGCCCCACGGGCGATTCTACGGCACACTGACGGGCTTCTTATCCTTTTAAACTGCCTACGCCATAGCCATCTGAAACCACACTCAGCGACAGCGTCTCGACGCTGTCGCCTCCAAATAACTGTACTTGCAAAGAGACAAATGCGGATAAACCAATCAAAGCGCAAATAAAGAATGGATGCGATCTAACATATTGCACCTCTTTGAAGTCGCAGTGTCAACGTGCCGAAAACGTCCAGCTACTACGGCAGGTACAAAATGCCAAGGTGCACCTACCAACTACGCAGCGTCAATGTGAGAGACGCACGCACAGGCTGCGCAGTGACATATGTTGTCGATTTGTCGATTACTTACTCTCCGAACACGGCCATTCCTGACATATACACGGTCTGGTGTCTAAAATAACGTATCTCAATTTAATCTCACTCTCCATTTCAATTCCTAGAATAACAGCTCAATAATCTCAAGTCCATGTAGTCTTCATAACCATGCAACTTTAATTTCTATTTTTAATGATTCGTAGTTTATTTTAATATTCTCCCGTTTATTATTCTCTTATAAACAAAATTTTCTTTAATTTCATTCCATTGTAAACAATTTTCAAATATCTTAATGCAGGTTCAACACTCATGTTCATAATTCAATGTACATAGTAAGATCTTTTAAATTTAGCCCAAACGCATCTTTCAGGAAACAATAGGTTTCACAACCGGCGAGCTAATAAACTAGCACTATCCACTCATTGAGTTAAGTTCCTCTGTCGTGTTACTCTATAAGCGCCCTCAACACTTAGCTGCAACGAAATCCACATCAAGCTTAGTGAATAATATATCTCGTCTACACTATTCGTATCACGCTCCCGATTGCTGTAGCACGAGTATTAATCAAACCATATTGTCTCGTACATCGCCTAAAAAAAAAAACTTTGGCTTCATCAAAATTCATCAAACCATATTTCTCGTTCACATACTCGCCCAAAACCTTGCTTGCCGAATTCATTCCCAAACCATATTAATACTCGTACAAAAACATCGCCCAAATCTTTTGCTTACGAATAATCAATGACATCGCATTGCTACAGACGAAAACCCCCTGCAGACTCTCACAGACACCAACCGCATAAAGAACATGACTTCCACGAATTCTCTTTTTTCACCGACTTATTTCCCATATGAATTTTGTCCCCAATCATAAATTTTTTCCACAACGAGAGCTATTTCTCTTTCAGATTGAGCATACATAACGCTTTGTGCTGAGCGGGATTAATTGCACCATAGCCCGCTAGCTTCGCAACTTCCCGTGCAAGGTACTTTTTGATAAAAGATGCGTGTTTGTCGTGTACAGACTCCTCTTTAAAAAATGTTAATAAACGGTGAAAGCTCGTCCAACATCTTATGTAACCACCCCAAAAGTTCTCTGACCATGGGTACAATTCCGTTTTGCGCGCTCTCGCGACCGCTCTAAGCAATCCCAAAGCCACCCACACAGAATCAATTACCTTAGCGCTTACCTTGACAACTCTGTCTCTTCTAATCTTAAGCGCGAACTCGTCCATAAGTCTTCATGCCAACGATCAACGCACACTAGCACCACTCACGACTGTACCCCATACCTTGAGACATTGCAACTAAGCACCTTCGGACTTCATCCCATAACCATGCAAATCTCGAAGAAAAAAAAGAACATTTTAATGTTAAAATGAGAATCTGCCTTGACTAGAACGATCCAATACACCAGTTTGGGCAACCGCCAATATGCGTCATCCTTTCGATATATTAATTATTGAGACGATTGCTTTATAATATGACGGAAACTATTTTTTATTTTTTTTTAACATTCAAGCATTTCTGTTATCAGATCTGTATCGGAACTAGCATGTAGACGGTTTCACATCACGTTCAACAACTTTAAGTTTTAACAATCTTAAAGAAACTTCCACTCATAATCCTTGATCCAATATTTCCTCTACCCAAATACAATAATTGTTTTTCAATACTTTCGACTGTACAGAAATACAGGAAAACAAAACAAACCGAAAGATTAATCAATCATGGTATTAATTCGCGCTTGTGCGGTCCGTACGTATTGGCATTAGCCTAATTCCCTTTCAAGGAATATACGCCGCTTACCAAAATACTTATCCGAACGCTTTCTCAAATAATGAGCACTCAGCTCCAAATGAAATGTAATTGGAATCTCTCACCCGCATAACTCGATTGGGCTAGACCCATAGTTCACAGCCACTCTAATCCTCCGATCGGCACTCCCACCTCGTCTGGACAATCAGCCCAGCCCGACCATCTGTAGCAAGGCCCACATTTGCTCTTCCATGAACGAGGCCGCTCCCGAACGCACACCCTTTCAGGTTTCGGCACCTGGACACCTCATTCTCAGTTTTACAAGTCGTGTTATCATGACCAAGCCTTCCACACTGATAACATTAATTTCCACACTTTTACACACTTGGCCTCTAGTTCTTCGTTTTTTAATAAACGACGTTCTCTTATCGCTATTCACTTCCAACTCCGCTTGCAATTCACGTCAATTGGTTACATGCGTTGTATGCACATGGCTGCAGACGCCGATCGAAATTAAGCCCACTGCTGTCCAAAACCAACGCATGGCAATATTGATCGAAATTAAATTCTCAGTTTGTGCACAGTATTGTCACACAACACTCACAACAAACAGGATAACTTTCACGACTTCCGACGTAACTTGGCGACTTTTTTTTAAAAATATTCACAAAAGACGGCGGCTGGCGTCCTCAGATATCTCGTACCGCTGTACAAACAATGCCGGAACTGTTGGCCAAGTTATAACAGGTACACCACATTTGTAAAACGACACCTGAACCGCTAAGCCTTCCAACTTACTCACACTTATTATAGAGAGCACTGGCTCACTTACATAATTTCACAGCAAAGTTACACAACCACAGCGGCCCATTGAGTCTGGGATTATAATTTCGACAAACAGATTCTCACTATTCTTAATTACAACTCGCTTGCCGAGAGCGTAGCGAAGCCCAAAAAATTCCGATTTTTTGGTTTTTGGTTTTTTGCTCCTATTAAAGCGAAACAATCCTTGAAAGTATTGTGATGTCCAGGGCGAAATCCCACTTCTGGTGTCGTAGTCTGTTCTAAGGACGCGGAAGTCATGTTTATTCTATACGCGAAGCGAGTTTCGAATCCACGGGCGATCTACGAGCACACTACCCGCTCGACATCCTTTTACTGCCTATCGCCATAGCCATCGAACCACAGCTCAGTCGACAGCGTGGCTCGACGCTGTCGCCGCCGCAATAACTGTACTGTGCAAAGCGCAACGAGATGCGGACAGACCACAAAGCGCAAATTAAAACGATGATGCACTTAAACATCACACTCTAGAATACGACAGCTGTCAATGTGCCGAAAACGCACCGAAGCACTACGCAGTAACCAAAGATAGCCGAAGGTGCACCTACAACTAACGCTAGCGTCAATGTGCCGAGGATCCGCACAGCACAGCTGCGCAGTGAACAAATTGTTCTGAATATGCATTACTACTCTCGCGAATATAATTCTGATCAGCGTCAAACAGCCATGTCCGCCTAGTCCGTTGAACACCCTAGACCTCCGAGAGACTATAAAGAGATAGAGCTATAATTTTTTTGACAGCATGTATGTTATGTTTTCACGCAGAGCAACGTTGTTTTAAATTTTTTGCCACGCCCCCTTCCGCCCCTGCAAATCAAAAAATCGCATAACAAGTGTAAATTAAAGCTAGAGGTTACAATTTTTAGTACATAATAATTTTCAACCCTTATAGTAGTTATGTAACAATTGGTTGCGTATCAGATAAAAATTGTCGAAGTTATTAAAGGAAATACTTTTGAAGGTCAAAAACAGCCCAACTATAGGGTCTTAGTGCTTTGCTGGACGAATCGTTAGTGTTGCCGTCCTATGGTATCTTGAATGCGGTTACTGGATAGTCCATATACCTACATATAGCCGATTTTGATAAATTTTAGTATTTTTGCAGATTTTGGTATTTAGTTTTGAGAATAATAATCGCAAAAGTAATTGCGTATATTCAAAAATGTAGACCGTGGTTATCTCACGGTGCCGGTTGCAGGCGCTTCGTCTGTTTCATTAATAAAAATCATATTGGTTGTGTTTGTTTATTTTAAGAGGAATCTCAGTAATTGAGTCTCGTGTATGGGCTTAGTACTCCAGCCTGTTGCAGAATATATACAGAAGACAGAGCACACATAGTGAGCATCACATAAGTACAATCTGAATCATAAATCTCATTAGGTAATCGGGTAGCCACGGAACGGAAGTTAAAAGAAATACGGAGAGCCATCAAGAAGGCGGTATTGATGAGGCTATGTCAGAGTTTGATCGCGATTAGTGGTAAATTAAAAATACTTTTGAACGACATCAAATTTGCACAACACCAGAGATTGCAGAGCTCGTATATATAAATGACTAATATTAGAGACTGGGTTGCAAACCGCAGAGTTAACTGGAGGAGCGTTCCGAATTGCGTTACAGTTTCGGTCGACGCTATGGGGAGCATTTTCCATTTTAAAGCTGGCATTTAGTGCGTTTTGAAAATGTTCGAATTAGAACAAAATGTTATATGTGAGCAGAATACTGGACAACTATTGTCACTAAACCATACACATAAATATATCAAGTATATTGCGAACGCCCAGTGGGCCGTGCGCTGCGAATACAATAGAGGCGCATCAGTGCTCATATCGCTTCCGCATAGTGATCGTGAGATCATGAACTCAAATGCTGCGGCGGCTTTGCGGTAGGAAAATATCGAAGGATATCGAATGAGTCGCTGATCTCTAGTAGAGGCTTGCGAGAGCGTTCTTCGATATCGCATTGCGGCGAGGCCTCTGACTTGGGGTTCAACTAATACTGTTTCATGTAATGGTACAAAAAAAAGTTGTTCTGGCCTGAAGCATCTATGTAGTTGATTGTATGGGTTAGTGCTGATATGGCTCATACCAAAAACATGTACATATATTCTAACACTCTTTTGAGCATACAACGAACTGTAAAGACAGCTGTTGCATTCCAAAACTCGAGCGCAAATGCTAATTTTTCAGTGAAACTTTGTTTATTCATCGTATTTTAATGTATGTTGAAAGCTATTAATGGCTCGGGAAAAAAAAAGCAGTCATGGATAACAATTTCGCATAATTGTACTATCAGCGCGTGTAATGTCAATAATTCATCAAAATATGTAGTGTGTTTATACTAAATTTTTGTAATTTTTTAAAAAGCCTTTTTAGTCCTAGGATTTTGAAGAAACCAATTTTCTAAATTTGCAAGAAGATTTAAATCTGAATGTTACCATGACAGTTCAGCAATAACTTCAAGCTGCATCCGTAGTGTTGTCAAATCTTATTCATCTAATAGTTGTTTTTTTTTCTGCCATTTAGATACCGAGCTCCACAAGTTCTGCGCATTCCATTTCTTCTCTAGAGAACGGTATTGTAACTCGTTGTACCTGTAGAGAATAAGTTGACAAGGGCCGACTGAAGCAATGTTTTCGTGGAGAATCAACTTCCATGTTTTGGATAACCCGGATCGGGAACCATACAATTTGTAGTAGCATCATCCGGCTAGCGATTATAATTACGTTGCAAGAAATGGTCAAGTGGGCTGCGCTCCACGCTTACAAAGTCACAATTTTAGTGTGTGGCAAACAGGATCACGGTAAACGTTCCTCCATGCGCACTTGCTTTCGATGGTGTGAGGATGAGTAATATGTGCGGTAATGCCTTGTTCCTGTGCACGACATTAATTCGAGGAGATGGACGCCTTTGGGAGAAGGATATCACTTGTAAAATCACGCGTGCTCCATTTGTCAACTGTATCAGAAGTGGTGCCATTTTTTTCTGAGTAAGAAATGCTGAGATCAACGAAAATAATAAGTGAAAAGGACCGGAATATAATCCAGAGAAAATAGTTCTAAGAAAAATCTGATTTTTATTAGGGCAATGTGCTGTACTGTTTTTTGAATTAATAAATCCCCTTAGTTCCTCTACTAACATAAATATACGGGTAATACTCTTGTCTAGTGAAAAAAAAACATAACGAAACAATTTAAAACTACATAAACATATGTACAAAAAATTAAGATCTATTAGATGTATGAATAGATATAAGATGTCGGTCAATAATTGCATCATCAAATCGGTTGATACGAAACTTCCATGGTTTCTCAATTGACGATAGGCAGCTGAGTGAGGTCATTGGTAGTTAAAGCAAACAGACCTATGTGGTCCACAGGTTCGTGTACAGTGAGCGCCCATACCTAAAAATATTAAAGTAAATTAAAATTCCTTAATTTGAAATAAAAATAAGAATTAAAATATGTATCCAGGTATATCAGTAAGTTGATACGACATAACTCGCGACGCGTTAACAGTTTCAACGCTCATGGGCCTAATTCTCCGAATTTTTGAGTTTTTATTAAAATTTACTTCTGAAAAACGCCGCTCGACGTCGTCATTCGACCAAGGCACGGACTGCTTTGTAGAGCACTGAGCTAATTCCTGAAAACGGGAAAAGTTTTTTTTTTTTCCCCCCGCCCCCAAAGAATTCCCGGTATTTTGAACTCAGCCCGAAACTTAACCTGTATCATCGACATTTTCCCCTCTACCAAGGGTTAAATTCGTTGTACAGTCGTTCAAATTTTATCTATGTTGGGTACCAAAATACTCCAGGTTTGGAGAAGATTTGTTTCTTTTAATTTTCAAAACATATTTTTAACAAGCGAGAGAATGCATCAATCTGGTTTTAAAATGTTAAAATTGTCGGGAGCCTGAAGATTGAAAAAAATAAAATTATCTAACTATAAAAATAGAATGCAAATAAAGATAATATTTTACCTTAGCTTCAACTGTTTGGTCAGCTCTACTCAAAACCGGAATCATCAAAATTTCTTATTTAAATTGATTGACTTCTTTTCATGTCGAGCCAGAGGCCGTAAATCGCTTTTAGACGAGCTTTTTTGAAGTTATCATCGTTAATAACATCAACATCAATTATCAAGGAGGAATTGCATGTTTCTGATCGTAATGTCTGATAGCCGAGTAAAAAGATTCCTCAAACATCGTCGAGCATAGGCCGAATTTACTTTGGAAAGACACAAGTGATTTTCATGTCCTCATATATGGCTTTAAAAATACCAATGTACAAATGTGTTTTTTTCTGCAGAAGAGAATTCGTACAGGAATTTAGCTGTTTTGCATTTTTCACTCATAGCAGCAAATTCCGAAGTGAGATTGTTCTCAGTTCAATGAGCCATTCGGTACTATAGATAATTTCCGAGGTTACTGCCATTCCAATGGTAAACTAATCTAGGTATCAAAAACCCTGTAATTTTAAAGAGGGGCCTTTATTTAAGAAATATGCTATAATTTAATTATATTTTTACTAATTTTTCGGACATCACTATCTTTCAAGTATTAAATCACTTACTATTGTTATAAGAATCCACAAGTGAAATAGAGAACCTAGACTTTTTTAATGATTTAGAATATTATCAAGTAAAAAATAGATCTATAGCACAGTATAAAGCACAGACATTGACATTTCTACTAAATAAATTTACCGATTTTTTTATTACCAGACTCATTTTTTATATAGAAGACTGACGAATTTAGCTTTTTGAAAACCATTATAGTTTCATAATCAAAAATCCAAATCATCTGGAAGATGAAAGGCTTACAAGCGTAAGTATGTACTATGCTAGTTTGCACCGAATGACAAAACACATTTTATTGAGGATAGAAATATGTCACTCCTTCTTTGTTCTGTGGATAAGACGACGTGTTCTAGAGCTCAGGCAATCATAACACTTGCGTATCAGTTTCGATCGAATTAAATTATTTGATATCCAGTTTAAAAAACGCTTTTAATCCTGGTCTGAGACTGTTTCGATGGACAGATGGCGTCCCCGTAGCTTCAACGTCGTATCCTAAGAGTGAAATCAATGTTGACTCCACTGAGTTCTCTTTCTTCCTACAGTAAAGTACTTAATGACGGCACACCTAGAACATTAAATAGTTTAAATAATTGTCAGCTGTCATGCTCCTGGTTTTCACTATTTGTTTTCGTGTTCGTATTTGAACTCATAAACCGCAGATATGTCGTTTTTAGGTGTATCACGTTTTGCACTACCTTTTGATCATCGTTGTTGCTATCGAGAAGCGTTTCTTTTTACCTGCTAAAGACAGCTGCTTTGTTTGGGTAATTCAGGAAAACGCGATTCGTATCCGAAATAATGCTTTGTATGCCAGATTGTAGTGCGTTGGATGATTGATATAATGCTTCCTGAAAATGGAAAATTATATTTGCCTTTGATCTTTTTGCAAAGAAAAATTTGAGAAAACTTTTTTAAAAAAAATCAAGTTGAACGGCAATCAAGCATGTTTCCCACAGAAAATGGAGATGCACCATACATATTTTAATAGATTCCTGTCATTCCGGTTATTCAACAATTTTTTTATAAATATGTTACTGAATGCAACATAAAGTCAGACTTATAAATTAGAATAGTAATATAAGATTTTTACAAAAAACATATT
Organism: Drosophila albomicans; assembly: GCF_009650485.2. Taxonomy (NCBI): domain Eukaryota; kingdom Metazoa; phylum Arthropoda; class Insecta; order Diptera; family Drosophilidae; genus Drosophila; species Drosophila albomicans. Next base: position 11,526 of record NW_026263580.1, read on the forward strand.
TACCTCATAACTTCAAACAAAATTTATCGCCTATCCGTTTGATTCTATTAATCAAGTATTGTTTAACTAGGTGCTTTTTCATTCAAATATTAAATAGTAATGAGCAGCATATGTTAGCGATTAACTCATGGTGTTCGGACTTTCGGTCTCTCAGCGCAAGAACAGAAAATTCGTTGGTGCATGCATGAGAGCGGCGAAGATTAGCTGATATACCATAAGAATTTTAGGTGGGGGTCAGAAATTAGTCGTTTTAAAAAAATAATTTACACCGCCTAATTGATCTTGCGTGGCGGTCTTAAAGCAAGAACGCGACCAATATAAACCATTGATGTGTCAATTATGCTAATAATAAACCAATGAGTCAATCTACTTTTTTTCCCTTTGCAACAAAATCCGATTTAATATAGAAACGGCATTCACTTTCATTCACAGAGACAAATTCTCGTTTGAATTCGAAAAAAATCTTGGGAAAAAGTGAAAACGGATACACCAATTGTTTGCGGTTTCGTGTTCAAAAACCCCGAACCCGAGCAGCATCAGAATCCATCCACGCAAACAAAATTTGCGCTTGACAAAATCCCTCTACTGAACACCTCCCAGGTGCTGGCAGGGGATGACCTGTAACCCATTGTTCCATACGGGTAAGCAGACCTCACACTCCCCTACTATTACGCCCGCATCGTTATACCACCGAGCTGAGAACTCTGCTCCTTATCTTTCGGCTATTTTCTGAAGAAAGTACAAATCCAACTTGTACGAGGTGTCGGCGTCAGTCTGGAAAAACCGCTATGGCGCTCCCCAAGCTCAAACGTCCTGCCATGCAGAAAGCCACAACCGACAATGCTACCCCACCGGCACGGTGAGAGATCCTACTCGCCACTCGTCTTCCCACACGTCACAACCTCTTGCATCAGCTAGGACAGCTGAAATCACCCACGTCTGCCAATATAACACTCTCACCAAACCAAAAACTCGAAGTTGCGTTGCAGCCCACTACGCGCTGCTGCCTGTCTTCCCTCTTAACCGACTCAGACCAATAAAGCGCTGCCGCCCAATCTCTACGGTGTGAGGGGAACGTCTTTCCTCTCAAATGCACGCTCAGCCTCATCGCACCAGGACTCCAAGTGACGCAGCGGGCACGAGACGCTGAAAGAGAATGCCACCAACAAAATAAGCGCGACCCCGTTTATACTCACGCAAATACAGACTGCCGTAGCAAAACCTGCCGTCTAAGGCATCAGAGAGCGTTGCCTGGCCAACACGTGGATGCAGGGAAACCAACTTAGCCCCCTTCCCAAAGACACTAAAGTGACAGCACCGTTCTACCGCCCTGCCAAACATAAGTGGAGCCATCTGTGGAGTCCCAACGGTCCGCTGAGAGAAGACAAAACTGCCCCAGTGGCATAGAGCTTCTCCCCTCTCACCAACAACGCGACACGACAAAACGAAGACCACAAGAGCAACGTTGCTGAAACTGCCAGCGCATACTCTGCCGTCTCTCATAGGAGACAGAGGGACTCTTAATGGAAAATGTCTGCAGAGCTGTGGCGCGAGACCCATAGTAAGGGCGTCACGACTCACTGTTTTCAGAATGGAGAATGTCCCAGACAGCCAATGCCTACAGTCGAGGCACTGGCTGATGAATGTTGTCAAGCTCCAAACAGCAAAGGTACGAACCCAACATTGCAAGTGGCTGCAAGCACCGTACCCAAACTGGACGACTTGGGGGGCCCAACTGACGTGTGGACAGAAAATATTCGTATATTCCGTCCATGCCCGAAGGCTAAAATTGCCTTCCCCTATAGAATTGTGCAGGCGAGCGGCGCTTCAGCGCTTAAAAACCAGAACCCACGCCCATCCGACAGTGAGATTGCCCGTGTGAATTATGCAGAACTTTACCCAGTGCAGCATCCGTATCATCAGTATCAAACAAGAGCGAGGATCGCTAATCTACAAGCGCAATGCGAAGCATGCGTGTGCTTAGCGAGCGTTAACCTACCCTCAAACACACGTCATCCCAAACGACCAAGTCACACACACGCTAGCTCTCAGGGCATTGAGGCAGATCTCGGTCTGAGAAGCGTTAACCGACGCACCCAGCACCTTCAGCTGACTGCAGAACCTGAGGAAAGCGTAGGAAGAAACAGTCCATGCAGACGGGCCCCCCGCGAGTTGCTAACCCCGCTAACATTCAGTGCTGCCGCAACCACACCTCCATAAAATCCAAAACGCTGCGTAGAGCTACTCCTTGCCCTGGAGGAAGTGTCCGCCTACGCGCGCCTTTGCGTCCAAGAACCTTGATAGCGTCGGGCAACACGGGCGAGGCTGGACTGAAGTCCCCCTAACTATGATTTGTACTCCGACATGCGTAAGTAAATCGCAGAACTGCCAATCCTTAGTAAAAAAAGGGACAAAAAACCTCATACACTACCCAATTACAGCAATCGCTGATCAACCGTGCTGATGCTGAGAGTGTGAAGGATGTATGCTGCTGACATTGGCCCACCCAACGTACCGGCTCCACCTGAACGCTGCGAGACTGCTGGACATGGCCTCCAACAAACAATGTAATGATTTACATAAATAACATTTACTTTTTAGAAATAGGCTATAGGTGTTTTTGGACGAAGCGCGATATTCCTGAAAACAGCGAATCTGTTTTATACCCGCTACCCATTAGGGTAGAAGGGTAATATACCTTTGTGCCGGCAGGAAATGTATGTACAAGTAGAACGAGGCATCTCGACCTATAAAAAATTATATATTTCTGATCAGCATCAATAGCCGAGACGCATCTAGCCATGTCTCGTCTGTCCTGTCTGCTGGTCTCTCCGCTATGAATGATTCCTGATAGCGTGCCGATCAGATAAAAATTGTCGAAGTTATTAATGAAATAACTTATGTATGGGCAAAAACGCCTACCTTACTAGAATTAGTTGCTTTGGTCCGACAATCTGGTACATTGTTGCGTCTATGCGTATATCTTAATAGTACATATCGATAGTAAGTATATTTTGTATATTTTTAAAAGAATGAGAAATTTTTAAATATTTTTGTCCGTATTTTTTTATATTTTAGAAAATACCGCAAAAGATAACTGCTTTTATTCAAAATGGTAGCGGTAATCTCACAGTCGAGCCACACTCGATTTGTAATCCTTTCTTAACTTGTTATATGTTATTTAGCATGCATTACCTTAAAAGTATGCAAAGTTCGTCTCAATTACAAATTGTATGGCCATAATACAGTTGTTCACAAAATTAAAAACGGTAAACAGTAAATTTTACTAAATGCCTGTTGCAATTCTCAGTGGTCTGCAATTTTTACCCTTACCCATAGGGGAAGGGTATTATTAACTGGGCCGCCAGAAATGTATGTAACAGTAAACGATGCCTTGTCCCATCTGTGTCTGTGTGTCTGACCGTCCCTGTATGAAACACTGGAAATCCAGAACCTATAAGAGATAGACTCTATTTTTTTTCGACAGCATTGTTGTGTTTGCACGCAGATCAAGCCTGTTTCAAATCTTTTGCGACGCCCACTTCTGCCCCTCAAATCGAAAATCAATAACAAAGCGTAATTTTAAAGCTAGAGTTGCGATTTTTGGTATATACAATAATTACTATAGTAGTTATGAATTCCTGATTAGGTGCATCAGATAAAAATTGCGAAGTTTATAAAGAAATACTTTTTGTATATGGGCAAAAATAACGCGCCTACTTACTAGCTCTTAGTTCTTTGCCGACAATCTGGTACATTGTGCCGTCTATTTTGAAATGTAGCACTATATCGATATACCAAACATACCATTGGTTATATTTTAGATTTTTCGTATATTTTGAAAGATATATACCGAATATTTGCCTTTATTGAAAATGGTATCGGGCTATCTCACAGTACGAGACACTCGACTGTACTACTTTCTTACTTGTTTTATTTTGAATCAAGGTAACATTTCTTAGAAATAATTTTGGAAAAGTGGGGCGGGTACACGCCTACGGGAAATATTTCTTCTTAAATTTTTTTCATACGTAGTGTGGAATAAGTGAACTGGTGGCGATGTTTTGTTTGTATTAAACCACGAGCGCGCGAAGGTTCGCTTCATTTCCGAGTTGATTTCTAACATTGCTTCTTAATGTTAAGCAAACTTGTTAATACGCTGCTAAGTCGCCTGTTTCGTTGAAGAAGTGGCGGCAGCGCTGCTATTTATACATAAAGCAGCCATCACGGTCGGAGCATGTTCGCGAATATGTTCGCAAACTTGTAATTTAATTTCCCACCAACTAGGGCCAACATGTTCGCGAAACATCATTTGTCGGGCGATTTTCAGCAAGTCCAACATGTCAACGAAATAAAACGACAGCGGCAGTGTAAATTGCACTGATGCAATTTCACATTTACTTACAACAAAAGAAAAAAAGAGAAGTTCAAAAAGGAAGCCACAGTATGGTGGATGAAGGAATGGACGCTAAGCGCCCAAAAAATTCACACATACGAATCTTTTAAAGGAGTTGAATGAAACGTCTACTAGATTTAAAAACTCTCCGAATGGACAGTGCTATTTAATGAAGAACTCTTTTAATTTCACTAATGCGCTGAGGCATAAGCGCAAATGAACGCCTTTCAGCGACTTTCCGTTTTTGGCTAGTGGCCAAAGCTACAAGACCTTGAAATTTTTAACAGGAATTTCTTCCCACAGAGCCTTGGACGCAATAATTATTGAAACATGTACAGCGTAATTAAAATACTAAAACCTATATATCAAGGTAATGAAATTTTTATTAAATTTTTTGTATATACAATATCAATTGGTTTAAAACGTATTCATCGCTGTTAAATAAATCTGCAAAGGATGCAAAGCGCAGCAGCAGAACGTTTATAATTTCTGAAATAATTATTTGATTGTTTATGTCTTGCGACTGTGATGATTGAAAAGATGATGAGTCGCTCATAATGCATGTGCTTGCACGATAAATTTTGTTGTCGAGGGATACACCGATTGGCATCTGGCAGCATTTGACTATATGTATATTTAATTTTATCGGGAATATATGCCAATGCTTGACACCCCTTGAGTTATATCAGCATATTCATCACCGTCCTTGCCATAAGGAGCTCGTCTATGCCTTTTTTGGCAAAAAAGCTGCTGTCTCGACAATGTCTTGAACACTGGGCAGCATATATGTCAGCTTCACATTTTGGTGCTTTCGCTGCTGTGTCCAAGTGCGCTACTCCTTCCTGTAGGAACCCGATGATCATCATGTCTTCGTTTCGGACGCCTCGGCTAAAAATAAAATTGACTATTAATTAGTATTTCTATATTTTAATTATATTCAGATACCAGAAATGAAGAAGGTGGAAGACAACTCGATGACTTTGAGAAAAAATGGAATCAAAAATTGCATAGACTATCGACGGAAAAGCATGTCATACAAAAACCGAAAGTCATCCAGGATCTTTCTATTTTAATTACAAAAAGACGGTTCACATTGTCTGATGGCGATTGTTAACGCAGAATATGAATTTAATTTGCGTGCGAAGTTGGAGCAAATGGAAGGGCATCAGATGCTGGTATTGCACAACAATCTGAATACAAAAAGGGCGCTATGATGACCAATCGCTATTCATTCCGAAGCCTCGCCAAATACAAGTACTTCCATTATACACTGCCATATGTGGTAGTATGGGACCGACGCCTTTCCATTGTCGCAAATTTAATGAGCCGTACAGTCGTCAAAATGGAAAAGGAGGAGCTCATTTTTAATTACCGCCTCTCAATGACTAGGCGTATAGTTGAAAATGCATTTGGCATTATGCCCACAGAATTCAGAATCTTCTAAATACTATACCCTTTATAACCGGAGAAGCTTCTGTTATTGTTTATGTTGTTCTATTTGCAACAAACTATTTATCGAAGAAGAATGGCGCAGTATATTGCGAGACGCAGCAGATGCAGTGAAACAGACGCATTGTTCATTCCAACCATCAATGGACGATTGGAACCATTGAGAGGTGGCAATTGCCCCACAAAACGCATAAACAAATTCGTGAGAAATTTCGCGAATATTTCAACACTATTAAGAGCAGTACTTGGCAGAATGACGAATATATATAAAAATATTGTTCTTAATATGCACAAATAAACTTTTGCTTGAATTTAATTAAAAACTTACTGTTTCATTTTTTCCTGGTCAAAACTGTGATTCCATACGACCGAGGATCTGTGTCATGCAGAAAAGAAAGATCGTTGAAGTACCACAGGCTCGCTGTTACACATCGTCAGTTCCAGCGCCAGATTTCGCTTCTTCTATTTTTTTTGCAATTCTCATCTATTATGACGCACAGCAACGAGTTAATTTGTTTTTCACTGTTTCTATTGTGGCGTTCCTCATCGATTTCTTTATATTTTCCAATAGCACTTCCCAAAGACTTATTTTCGAAATTTTATTTTATAAGCATCGCATTTTGCATGCCATACAGCAGGCTGATTTTCCAGAGAAAAAATGAATTCTCGTAAAAAATTGCTTTGCTCATTTTGCGCTGCGCAAAAATTACGTCCCTCTCTCTACAAACACGATTGCGCACAATGATGTCGTGCCAAACGTTGCCATCCATGGCGAACATTGTTCTTGCAAAAACAAGACAAAATAGAATAATTTTAATCTCATGCGAAAACATCTGACGAACACGAAATTGGTGCACGACGAACGCTACCATCCATGAAAAAATTTCGTCGAGCACAACAAGTTGCAACATGTCGCCGTGATGGGGCTGCTTAAGTGGTTTTAAAATAATATATATACACTACGATATGAAATATTATAGAGAGCATTTTATGTACACCCGCTGCACAGACACGTGTCCAGTGTCGCGTTCTATGCTCGACCGTTGAATGTGCCGGCTGCAGTTCAAGTGACAACATTTTTTTTGTTACATTAAAATGACAATGCATTTTTTGTGTTTCCGGTAACAATAAGAGTGCTACGTTTAAATATGTAGTTACCAGGTTACTCAGTGTAACTTCGATAATATGTGCATACCACAGTAGATGCATTTAGAAACATACCAAAGTATGAATTTTATTAAATTTGGAGTTGTAGATTTTAACTATTCTTAATCACATTTAAATCATTAGCTTTTGAAAATAAATTATTAACTGGCTCAAGTATGGAGTTCACAAAACATAATTTTTTATTTTTCCATTCAGAAGAACCAAATCAAAATAAAAAATGCTAATCTGCCAAAATAGAGTAATAATAAATTAACGCAATTTAAAATAGAATATTTATTGTTATTATTTATTAGATTATTTAAACGAAAAAATTTTTTTGCTTCGTCAAAAATTGTTTTTAACAAAGTAATTCTTTTCCCCATTATTTTCGGAACGCATATATAAATTTATAGCTTTTATGTGACGGTTCCATGTTTCCAAATTGGTCCTCAAAATCTCAAATTTTTTTTTAATGCTTCCGTTAGCTGGTCTGCCCGATATTTCAATTCCTTCTTTAGTTTTCTGCACTGCGTATCGCCATCGTTGTTCTCTATCTTTTGCTAGCAGTTCATATGAATGTATGTCTTTCAAGAAGCGTTATGTACTATGCGATTGACAAGCTCTTCTCTCTACACATGGCTTTTCTTTCATTGTCGCATTCTTTCATTGTCGCCTCAAGGCTCCAGTTCCTCTGCAAGCCAACATTTTCCGTTCGAGACGGTCTTTTACTTTTTCAGATCACAACTTCTTTGTGGTGTTCCTGCATCAAGTTTTCTAATTCTGCTGGCAAGTTTTTCATTTTCTGCGCCAATTCAGATCACTTTCGGCTTGATTATACAAACTTTCGCCTTGACTTTTCCCAGTCAGCTTCAGTTCGGACCATCTATTTGGTTTCCGTAAGTAGCTCCTTTTTCTGGCGACTCTTTTATCAAATTGTGCCGTCTATGGTATAATGAATGCAGTACTATATACGATATACCAAATATACCATTTGGTGTATTTTAGTATTTTGTAGTATATTTGGTATTGATAACCAATACGCCAAAATATATTTATTTTTCCAAAGAGGTACTGTAATCCACACTCGATACGCCTCGACTAGCTTTCTTACTTGGTTTTCGTCCTTATTTTCTCATCACGGAAATTTCCCCGCCCCCTTCCTTTTGCGTTCTTCCTTCTGTGTCCCGCTACTCCCCGTCCCATTGGTGGCTAAAATAACCACACGCTGCCCTTGGGATGGATCTAGATTTTTTGGTATCTTATTATTTTGCTACGCGTTTCCGCTATCGTTTTTAACTATCGGTCGATTTTACAAAAAAAAAAACCCACATTACCAGTGTGTATTTTTTGGTATATTTCTGATTTCCCCTGTTTTGCACGTCCGCAACCTTGTCGGACTGGAAGAGCGCCCAGTTACTTCTCATCCTCTTTTCCGTAGCATTTCATCGGCCAAATTCCGATAAAAAGTAAAGCTCGACTATCCGAGCCCGCTTACTAGCGCCGGTAAATTCTTATCACCCCCCCTTTACCTAAACTCAGCACTTCGCCGATTCATTCCCAATCGAAAAGGGAGGTCCCGCAACGGACAGCCTAGCGTTTCGCCGCTTCTGTGCACCAGGCTTGCAGTCAAATCTGCTTTCGATCACCCCGCAATGCGCTCACGCGTAAGAAAGCACTCAAAATCCAGTGCTCTCAACTTCTCTCTCTCCCAAACTCTCCACAGCAGACTCCTGCGGCGCAGAGCCGAGCTTTGCAAGGGCAAAGCCGACAACATTTTGGCCTCTCCAGTGTCGACTTACACTTATCTAAAGCGGTCACCCCCAAACAACCCCAACTCTGTATGTTTTATTGTAATAACCCCCAAAAAATGTAAATAGATGTATAGCAAAAGAAAACGCGTTATAGTATATTTAATATATCGGTCAATATTCATCTGCATCATCCACTCCTAAAATCCGTGTCTCTGGCACCAGATATCTCTGACTTTTGCTTGGTAGGTGATAGCGTTTTGGCATACGTCAAATGTTTTAGCGCAAAGAAGTTCACAATTGTATGATTGTAAGACGCTCCAATTTGGGTGCAACTTTAAGGGAAGTTGTAATTTTCTTGTATTGCATTATTAATTGTTTAATAAAAGTAACTGTTTAGTAAATTCTCATTGGAAATAACTACAAAACTTTGCGTGACTTAGGGGTCTGCTTTAATTTGAATATTTTAAAATTGACGTGTGAACATAAAGCTTATATATTATCTATATTTATACAATATTATTAAATAGCATAATAGGAATTATTTCGATGCAACAAAATTTCATTAGCTGATAGTCTCTCTGGAAAGATTTGGCCACTTTCTCCATACAGACCGTCCACTGGCATTCCGTCGAGTATCTCTGTGCAAAAAGAAGAAGCAGCCCGGCTAACCAGTGAATTATTGAACTTCGCGACGCGTTAATCCCTCGCTTCGGCCAGCTCGCGCTTGCATACGCACCCACGGACATAGTTTGCCATTGTTGCTTCCTTGTTACCTCTTAACTAAGCTAGATGAATCTAAGGCTTTTATCTTGAAAATTTTATTTTTTATAGCATTTCATCATTATCTTTCACCTACCAATTTCGTCAATTACTTCAATTGACTCAATCTTGTATTTTGCACTCATGGTATATTTTGGACCTATAATGCTATGTTAATGTACCTAGAAGACCCCTGGTAAATTTTCCAGTATTTGCGGTTATTTTGGTAATTAAAAAACAGATACCGCTATATATTTTGCCTTTATTTTAAAGTGTAGCGGGGTCTCAGAGTTGATCACACTTGACTGTAAGCCTTCTTGTTTTAATGTTCTTTGCATATTAGCTTAAAAAAGTATGCAATATTTCGATCTCCAATTACAAAATTTGTATGGCATATATGCAGGTTTTGTTTATAAATAAAAACGTAAACAGTCAATTTTACTTATTTCCCTGTTGCAATCCTTAAGTGGGTCTGGATTTTTGGATAAGGAACTGATTCCTTCAGCGACAGTCATGTGGACATTGTCAAATTGCTGTTCATCACACGCCGTATATATAGGTACCTTATTAGTGTTTTACAAAATTGGTGTGCAATAGTATTGTGTAAATACCGGCTCTTTTAGGTGAACATGTCACTTGTTCTTTTTTTTCAAAGAGTCAACTCACTCATATTGCTCACTTGCTCACTGTTCATTGCTCAGTTGCTCATTGCTCAGCTGCTGCTCACTGTTGTTCAAGTGCCATTACCAAGCCAATGAGCACTGCATCTTAACGACTTTTCAAAAATATGATTATGTTTCATATTTAATTTCAGACTTACCCGATATCTCTGCATTTAATTTGTGGCAAAAATTTTTGCTCCCTTCATTGTGCATTTAAAATAGTTAAATGAAATCCTTCTTGAGATAAATTGAATTCAAAAAAAATTAAATGTCTACAAGCAATGAAATCATTATATTATTAAAATTTTCATGTTTAAATTTTTAAACTTACCGATATCTCCTGCATTTAAATTTGTGGCAAAATTTTGCCCCCTTCACTGGGCCATTTAAAAAATAATACGTATAAATAAAATCCTTCATGGATAATTGAATGTTCAAAAAAAAAATTAATATGCACAAGCAATAAATTCATTATTATATTTAAATTTTACATGTTTAATGTTTAATCTTACCGATATATCTCTTATTTAGAGTGCGCAGAAAGATTTGCCCCCTTCACTGGGCATTTAAAGCATAGTTAAACTGAAATCCTTCGAGTGGGATAATTGAATTTCAAAAAAAAATTTAATATGCTACAAGCAATGATATCATTATTATTATTATTACAATTTTACATGTTGAAATTTTAAACTTTACCGATATCTCTACATTTAAAATTGGTGGCAAAAATTTTGACCCCTTCAATGGGCATTTAAAAATATAAATAAGTTCCTTTATGGATAATGACGTTGGCGCATTAAAGAGAAGAACGTTTATCAATATGCACTTTTCGGAAATTTAAAATACAATACCTTATTGGCTTAACAAATTGGTATGCCAAAAACATAAGATTTCCACATTAGATGATTTAAGCAGTGAACGTCTGTTTCGAACTGTTTCGCCTGCACCTGAAATATTTCGCTCACATGGCACAGATGTGGCCATTATAGCAAAAAAGCCTCAAGCATTATATGTGTATAACAGCGAATATTGAGATTTCCGCTGATCCCACCAGACCAATGGATCATCTGTCTCAGGATGTACTCCTCGGCTAGATATTTATCTAGGTCCCTTTATAGCTGCGGCCGTACTGGTGGGCTTGACTGACTTTTTAGGAAAGCGTTATCATAATCTTTCCAGATTGCGTTTACGTTTCATTAGCCTTTACTTGGCAGGCATTATCCAATCCGAACAATTCAGTATGAGGAGTGGCCGAATGAAATGATATCAGTTTTGTTTTTTAAATCATGAACTGCTTTTTGTATGCTTCTGTCAGATTTAAAAACACTCTTCTTGAATCTGGATCTAAAAAATGTGCTGTCCCAGCATAACAAAAACAATGATCATAATCTTGAAATCGTGTATGTATATCGTTTGATGCATTTTACGAATTTCGATGAATATGTGTATTGTGTATCCTATTTCAAGTTATCTAAAATACTGTGTAATTTTTTTGCAAAATTCCAGATAGCACAATTATCTATTGACAGTGTCACGTTCTGCTCTGTTGAGATTTCGTAGTTATTGGTGGCTAATGGCTGCACGCTTACTGAATCACTCCTTTTAATTACCTCCCAATCCTCCGCTGATAACATTAAGTCGATCCGCAGGTTCCGATAAAGTGGCCATAACTGCCTCTTCTTAAAAGGTAGTAAGGCCACGCTGCGACACATTTTGAAGTTGAAATTCCATCGTGTTTTGAACGTCTTGCTTTTATTAAGCTCAGGCAATTTCAACAATATTTGCATGTCTCCAATTTCTTCCAATCCAGTTGAGCTACTGTTAAAATATTGAGCTATTGATTTTGCTTTTGCCCTCACATTGCCAATTCCGTCTAGCAAGCCTCTGGACAATTAGATTAAATATATGAGCAAAGCATCGCCAATATGTCGCCACTTGCCTCGTTAATGGTCTCTAACATATTCGCTGCATTGTCTGAAGCTATTGCCGGCCACTTTGTTTTTTATAATTCCATTCTGAAATAATGGTCTGCAAAAATTGGCAAGATTTTCAGATGTTGCCTGATTGGAAATGATCGGCAACTAACATATAAGAATGCAAGGCTTGTTGACTCCTTGTCAATAAAGTGAACGGTGATCGGCCATAATAGCTCTCATTTGTTAAAGATGCCCATTCCCATGCTGTGGTCAAACAAACCGCTTGTGGCATCTCGAAGCTCTCCGTTATTGTTCTTAAGTTCTTGAAGTCTTTCTCGTGTGGCAGCTGTAAACTCCGGTTCATCTACCAATCGCAAACGTGTTGACCTTGATTGGCAATCATACGAACCACTTGCTTGTCGAGGCCACTGCAATTTTATTTTGCGAAACAGGCCGGTGCACAAATGCTGGAGAATCTCTTTGGCTGGGCATTTTATGCACAGCAACATAACATTGTCGTCATCGATTTGGCGTGCAACGTTTGCTCCAAGTGCTGCTGGAATGCTTGCTCTCAGCATTGTCTGACAAATGCTCTGAGACTGGAGCTTAAAATGGACTTGCAAAAATTGCACTTTTGCCTGCTGTTTCCCCAAATATCGAAATTATTCAAATGTCACTAACTTCTTATGCAGACGACATATTTTATTTTAAATTATAAACAGTTTGGACGGTAATAGAATGTTGAAGAAAGAAAGCCACAATAAAAGTACAAAAGCAGAAAGTCAAAAAAACGCGCAAAAATGAGCAACTTCTTGCTCATTGTCGCACGTCTTGCTCATTTTTGCCGCAACGAGCTTTGCTCATTTTTGGTTTTAAATTCTGTACTTATTTGAATGGGATATAAAAATGCGCAAAAAAAGGAGTAATTAAGCACCAAAAGTGAACAAGGAGCAAGTGAATCAAAGTGAACAAAAAATGAGCAGCGACAGCTAACATAATGAGCAATGTGAATCATCATATGAGCAAGTGAAGCAAAAATGAGCAAGTGGAACCAAAAAAGACAAAAAGAAAGAACATGTCGCCTCGCCTCAGTAGAGTGAGACAACTCTTTGATCACTCACTCATGAGAACCCAACACGAGTGTCAAATATCGCTCACATGCACAGATGTGCCACTATACAGTGGTTCCAGTAATCTCCGAGTTCCCCTACGATTAGAAGTGCAAAAACATCGATGTGGTCGTCAATCGATGTTTAAACAAAAAAAAATCAATGAGTGAAACATCGATGTTTCAAAAATAAAACAACTGGAATTTAACAATATGACAAGATTATTAATCTAATCTGTGTAAACAACATAATAAAATAAAGTAGTTAGTACATTATATTTTATTCCGAAGATTTATCAATAACCTAATAACACAAGGTCTGGCGCCAATTGGTTGCAACGTGACTTAATTTTGCGCCAAATTTAAAAATGCATGGTGTAAGTAAAATTTGCAGCTTGGACTGCAATGATAAAACCTTACTTGTCAGGTAGTTGTCCATCCCGCATCTATCTACATTAACCAGCACCACGACTAGAAACCCTACATGAATTAAATATTTAGTTAATTATAAAAAAAAACAGTTTGAAAACTTCTCTTACAATTAATTTTGTTTGCTGCCACCAAGCCCAAAGTTGTGTGCAAAAAACATCGATGGTGGCCCCACAAACCATCGATGGTCCGAATGCAAAACATCGATAACATCGATGTCTCACTCGCTGTTCTGCATCTCTATGATGAGCACATGAATTTATCGTTTTCTCGGACATTGAAAGGCATTGAGAAAGCCTCATCGCAGGAACTCCAATGTTTCCCAGCACGCGGAAGTCGAGGTCTGAGAAGTGTAATAGCTATTGAGATCAAGACTTGTTGAATGATTTTACTAATATATTTGACCTTTGTTAAAAACAGATGCCAATCCGTACAGAAAAAGAAGTACGAACAGCCTAAAAACGATGGGAATCTAACGCGCTGTCCTGTGGCTCACTCGAATTATAAAATTCGAAATGGTATTTCTAATTGAATACAGAAATAATTTCTATATATTAGCTTTATATTGTCCAATTCTTTAAGTGTAAAGACGCGCAACAAAGGCTTATACTTCCAACCAGATACAGTGCTTCGCAGCTTATTTCGTGCAGTTCGCAAAACCGAAAAGTTTGAAACCTCCACTGCTTCTAAACATCAAAATATTTCAAAAAATTAAATAAGGGTTGACAACAGACTTGAAGATTGAAATTAATAGAAAATTGTTTTTAATTACAAAAGTAAAACAAATGAGATAAAAATAAAATATACAAAGATTGGGCAGCTTAATTTCGTGCACTTGCAAGAATGTTTATTTCCTAAATCTCTAAAAAGTACCTAATATTTTGTGTTGCCTGGTGTCTCTGGTTTAGGAACAGCCTTTCAGAAGGTTTATCCATTGAGGATACCAATGTTTTTGGGTCGTTCGACTGAAATTTTGTTGACCATTCTTCAAGCAAAGCAGATTTAAAATGTTTTTTATCGAAATCTGTCGTTTCCGAATATGCCAGTCCAAATTTGTTATCACAAATTAAATTTTGGTACTTGTGCTGGGTTTGCACAAAGTGTGGACAATTCCAGACGAGCCAGGTCTTCACAATTCCAGCCTTATGCTTCGGTCGTTATGTCCTGTAGAAAACCGGAAAACAATCGCGTATGCCCACTTTCTTGGCACCTATTGAGAAGGTTATCCTTCAATATTGAAAGATATTCGATTGGCGTCCCCTATACTATCAATAAAAACAGGCTACCCGACTCCAGAGGCCGACATACAGGCCCAAACCATAACGTGACCCCCGCCATGCTTAATTCTGTTTTTAGGTGTTTGGGGCCGGTAGCTCGGTATTCATGATCTCCGCCAAACATATTGACGCCCATCCGAACACGGGATTCATTTGATTCATCTCAAATATACGTCCTCCCAAAAGGAAATCGGATGGCGATATTCAAACGAGCGAGATGTAAGCGGTAGTCCCGAATTTTTTCTGTCGAACTACTCTAACCAATTAAAGTTGGTTCGTGCAGACCCGGCGCACTGTATCCCGGGCTACACTTCTTGCCCATTCATCCTCTATTCTCCACAGCCAATTTTTGGAGCGATTCATTTTTCTTAACTTTTCTTACTATGCGACGCTCCTCTTGTTCGGTAAAAATTTATTTGTGCATTTCGACCTTTATTTTAAACCCGATTTTCACGAATAAAGCGCAAAATTATATATTATACAGTGCTAGAGCTTAGTGAAACCTTCTCCGCAATAGCACGCGGCCTGTTCCCATCTTTAAAAATATTTGAGGACTAATTCTCTTGTTTAATAGTTATTCGAGGTGTCATCTTTGTTAAATCCCCAAAATTTCGTATTTTAATGTCTCAAAAGTCAAAATACTCATTAAATCTTTTAGTTTAACTTCACCAAAAATACCAAATCTGGCCGTTAAATCTCAATATTCTAGCAAAAATGTTGAGAATTTCGTCTATAATAAAACGTCCCTGCACGAAATAAGCTGCGCATAAAAAAAGCCACAAAATTTTTTTTTATCTCATTGATTTACTTTTGTAATTAAAAACATTTTTCTTATTAATTTCAATCATCTGCAAACTTTGTTCCCTTCATTTAAATTTTTGAAAATATCTTTGATGGTTTAGAAGCAGTGGAGGTTTCAAACTTTCAGTTGCGCACTGCACGAATATAAGCTGCGAGCCACTGTATATTTTGTGTGCCCATTTTCGCCGTTGGTACTCCTCACAGGCCGCACCAGGATGCATTGCAGCGAATGCTCATCGAGTGAAGATGATGCATGGAATCAACCAACCCTATTGACAACTTAATGTATAGTTAGACAGACCGACGATACACGCATACCACATTGTATGTGAAAGGATTACTTAAACAAACTATAATATATAGATAACAGTGTACTACTATATGAGCATAAACAACAAGCATGCATACAATTTAGCCATTGACGCGCTGTTCTGTCTATAGGTTTTTATTTGTAAAATCTGTACTCCTTAATTAACAAATAAATTTAATGTATACAATATAAAGTATTTTACAGCCTATATATGCAATTTTTTTAATATTATCCGCACGGTCCTTGGAAAATGATTGGATAACAGCAATTATTGAAATAAGATTAAGGATTAACCAAATAAAAATTTGCAAAAAAATATTGTTTCGAATTTCTTTGTTCGCCACTACTGAAAAGTTATGCATCATTTTTTCACTCAAGTGAAAAGAGGAACAAAGTGTACGCATTCTTGTCATGTTTACATACACATATACATATAATGGATGTGTGCATATTTGCTTTTATTTTGTTGGTAGTACATACATACATACGATATTATATGTGAGCGGGTTAGTTGAGTGAGCTTTGAGCGAGTTTCTCCATGAAATTGACGATTCAAAACGGTCAGGTCAAAACGTTTTTATAGGATTGATTATATAGCGTTAAATATATTAGATTGTCCACTTAAGCTTTTAATATGAATTTAAATTAAAAAAGTCATTAAATTTATTTAAGTTAGAGATGAGTCTTGCTAATAAATCGGTAGAGAGATATAGCGTTTTGAAAACGACTGGTAGCTCCGCCAAAAAAAATAAATATGTACATTTATATAACAGATATATATATGTACAATTCGCTATGTCCTCAGAAACATGTTTGGGATTAAACCCAGGTTAATAGTTAATATGTTACATAGATCTAGATCTAGATAGATCTATCCTATCATTTCCATACACATATGTATGTACAACAACATACATATACAATACATATATACATAATTTCCCAATTTGTAAACGTTTCTGGTTCCGATTAATTATGATGAATGAAGTCATCTAATATAAACTTCAATTAATGTACAAACATACATACTACAATTTTTAATGAATTAAAACACGCCAGATCGAGTTAGAAAAGAGTTAAATATAAAATTACGGTTTTACGTTTGCAACTAAAACTATGGCTGACTCAGCTGCACAATGGAATATGCCTAAGCCTACGATCTCTCGATCTGTGTATGTGAGTATAATATATCGATATATATGACATATAGCTAGTTGCTAGTTTTATTATAATATGTAATTATAACGTAAGTTTAGCGATAATTGATTATGATATTGAATACTGCTGAATACGATGACACGCACGCTCTGTTCTCTTCACTGCCGATCACGGTTCTGCTTGTACTATCTGCTGCTCTCGTACTCCTGCTGCTCTCGGACTACCGCTGTGCTGCGTACTGACCGCCGCCTATTATCTCGTACTGCTTGTTCCTTTCTGTCGACTTCGATTCTACTCTCGCCGGCGTACTCGATACTTCTCTATCGTCGACCAATCGATATCTGCTCATCAACCGATATATCGATGTCCATTCACCACCGACTCATCGCCCTTCCATCTTACATACATTGTATGTAATATATTATATGTATAATACCTTCTACCGATGAACAGGTAAAGGAGCATCTCCGACCTATAAAGCATATATGTATGTATATTCAGATCAGTCATCAACAGCGAACGATATAGAATGACTATAAAGATAAAAGACATCATTTTTTCACAGCAATTCAAGATGTTTCAAAGTCCCCGCCAAATCAATAAAGTTAAAGCTGCGAATTTGGTGATGGCATAAATAATCTATAGTATTATAGTCCTGAAAATTAATAGCAAAATTTTAGCTGATGTAAAAACTACAGAATCGCTGACAATTTGAATCGAGATGGGCAGAGATCAGCACAACGCGGCAAAAATATTCACCTTGCTTTGCTTGTCGTGTGAGCCGCAAGAGGCCGCAGCACGTTAGCCACATCAAAGTTGCATCAGTTTCCATTGTTTGAAGAAGCGTACTTGGTAAAGCGCCACGCGCCATCCCCGGTACCGACGAACTTATGCTTTGGAGCCCAGGATAGTGGCAACAACAATGCCAATAGCAGCCACAACAAGTAATAACAGCAACTGTCTGCATCTTCTGAATATGTTATATTTTACCGAACACAATAAATTAGAAATTTCTCGATTTTCTTAATTCTAATTCAGGGCGGGTAATGAGACAGTTGAAGTGGGCCCAAACTCCGTCGCCATCGCCCGTCCATCCAACTGGCACATCAATCCTCCTTCGCTTTCATAAAATTACCCGTGAACCACAATTAGGGGCGGTATGCTAGGATGAATGTTAAACACAAAGCCTGAAGATAAAAGAAAGCAAAGCATATTAAGCTAACAAAGAAATATAAGCTTACTAAACTAAATCATCATTTGATGCTAACATAACATATTATTTGTATTATGTTATATTATAATGCATATGTATATAATAGCTTAACATGCAATTTATTATTGACAATAATATTCGACTTAATAAATATTTTCTTGATGTTCAAAATAATTTCAGTTTTATCGATAATATCAGAGCCAACATCGCATAGCAATTGTGCAAACAACTTTCGCAGTGCTATCTTACATTAGTGTAAAAAACGTCCAAAACGTCTTTTCAAGCATGAGCGGCAACAAGCGGTCGTGGTGCTAAATGCCGCATATGCACCCGGGCTATGGAAAAGACTACAATCGCTGAAATGTGAGATCGAATTGGGCGAGAGAGTAGCACAACCTGCAGAGATGTTCACCTGTTGCCTTTGGCTGTCGTGTGAAGCCGCAAGAGGAGCCGCAGCAAATTTGCATCGATTGTCCATGTTGGCTGAAGAAGCGTACATTAAAGCGCACGGCCATCGCGTTGCGACGAACTTATGCATTGCGGCCTCGAGGATATTGCGCAACAACAAATGCAATAGAAGCCACAACAATAAGTAACAGCAACTATATTGCTGTCTTCTGAATATGTTATATTTTACCTACACAAAAAAAAATTTCGACTTTCTAATTCGGGCGGGTTATAGCCAGTTGAAGGGGCCAACTTCCGCTCGCCATCGCCATCTCACAACGTCAACATTTTCATCTCTTACGCTTCATAATAACCGTTAGCCACAATAGGTGGCCGGTATGCTAGATAATGTAAACGCAAAAGCTGAGAAATAAAAGCAAGCAATAACTAACGATAAATTCAGAAAGTACTAAACTAAATCATCAATTGAATGCTTAACATAACATTATTATTATGTTATTCTATATATGCATATTCATATTATAGGCTTAACATTATTTATATACATAAATTCACTTAAGAAATATTCTGATGTTTCAAAATATTCATTTTTAGCGATATATGCAGCAATGTCGAAGGACGTTTTGCGTGCGACTCTCAGTCGATAGAACACTCCAACTTAGCAGACATCAAAATAAAAAAAGAAAGAGTAAAAAAAACAACTGTGCGTTTAATTATATAACTCAAAAAAGACATCTAAACCAATATTGTTACTAACTTATAGTAACTCACGCAAATAAGACGACCAGCTCCTTGTTAAAATTGGCTTCGCTTGCTGTCCATTTTTTCTCACCGCACTTCATCTTTACTGTATACTTCAGTGTAACTTATCTCGATGACACCGATACTTCGCAAGCACGCCGATTAACTAGTAAACCGCCGCTCTTCCATAACTCTAAAGCGTCTGTATCTGCACTCTCGCGCATACCAAACTCAATAAGCAAAACAAACCAAACAAGAGTCAAAAATTTAAACTGCCAATAAATTGCAACAAAAGTGTATTAAAGTCCGCTTCAAAAAACAATTATATGGCATTCTAACTAATATACAGATCTCAAATGAAACCACTAAACTAAAAACAAATGTTATTACATATGACAAGTCAAATTTTAAAAGTTAATAAGAAGATTTGACGATTGAGCGAACCCTGAGAACATGTTATTTATGAAGCATGATGATGCAGAAAAAACTATAATATTTTTTAAAGAATGTATATAGTTAAATTGATAATATCTTTTAATTTACGTAAACGCCTAAGCAAAAAATTATTCCATGATCAATCCCTAATATTAGAACCGACTTTAGGAAACCAATTTCGTCCCAGCTCGATTCTATGATCAGAAGTGAAATAATCAAAAATTTAATGATATAATAAGCCCAAATTTAAGTCAAAATTTATAAAATTGTTAATTTAAACATCCACATATAAAAAAAA